>NC_050185.1:18726088-19023588 GCF_008315115.2 Sander lucioperca | reverse complement strand
TTTTTTTTTTAAATCTCAAACTAATCCCGATACATTGTCATTATCAACCTCACTAATTATTGGCTGCATGGCAAACTTGCACGCTTTTTCCCTCGCAATAAACATGTGTCTCAGTGTTGCTGACAATTTTCTTACTTTATTGCCTCTGTTGATTCTGATCTTTATTTCCCTATAATTCAGTTTTTTGAGACATGGATAAGTTTGTGTCTGCAAAAACAAAGCAGTTAATTCTGCCAACATTTTTGTTCAAGTTGCACCTTTCTCTTGTACCAACAATGTCTTTACAGTTCATTAGACACCGTTTATGTCTAATGAACTAAATTAGTTGAATTGAATGTCCATACATATAGCAGCAATAAAACAATATTGTCTTCCACTGACTGCATGTTAGTCACATGCAAGCTCTTGAACCATATGAATGCACCATGGCATATCTTAAAAACACTGCTCTGCATGATGCTTATCGGTGACGTCTGATGCACAGTAACCCATCAGCTCAGTCCTGACACCGTGTCATAAGAAACTGCATGCAGTCCTGTGTAATGTACCGTGTTTAGCATGTATTGGAGCTGCCATATTTTGTTTTACCTGCCGACTGTTTTAATAAGAGTCAATTAAATTTCAGTCCAGAAAGTGTTGTCAATTTAAATACAATACATGTAATAGAAGCAAAGATCTGTTTAAAATGGTTTAACATGGTTTGAGTAATAATTTAAAATAGACACACTAACAAAGAGCAGGAGTCAGCATGTCCAGTTTTATTCCAGAAATGAATGACACTTAGATAGAAGATACAGTGTGTACGGTACGTTTTAATGAGTGTACGATTAAGTTTTCCATTATGGAAAACAAGAATATGCTTATTTAACATTACTTTAGAGACCACAGTGTTGCATCTCTGTTCAATGTCTTTGACTGTATGTAGACTGTAATGCCTAAGCAACTGCCTTTAACAAAACAAATGCATGACAGCAATACAAAGCAGCATTAGCAGTTGGTCAAAAAATATGAAAAAAAAAAGAATATTGGGGCTGTTGTACAGTATAGAGACCCAGAATCATGTCTCATGTTTTTATACACTAGCCAGAGATTTACAGCATTGATCAAATCCACTTAAAGCTTGAACATGTGTGTATGTTGTTTCTCATGTCTGTTTCTTTCTCTCTCTTATTGCAAAGATAATACAGACTGCTGCACCTGCCCCATGTACATTTATTTCGACATCACGTCATTATAAAGCTGGTGGAAATGTCAGAACTGATAAGTATCAACGGTGTAGGAAAAACACAACTATTGCTCCTGGACAAAACTAAGAGATCCAATGTATACATTGTTTGATGTTGTGTCTTTATTCAGTCATTCCACATACAGTGTGTACATTATTTTTGTTTAGTAATCAATGAAAAAGAAAACATGTTTCCATATATCCTTTTGTCATAGCTAGATTTTTTTTTTTACAATGATTATGTTTTCTAAATGTCTTTTAAATTGATTTGATCACATTTAAAATGAGGGTAATTTCCTGCTTTGATGTCTTCTTTTGCTAGCGGAGATGTGATTTTGATGATAACCTCCCAAAGTCAAGCAACATGTAGCATCATGAAAAAGACAGTGATATTTCATTCCAGACAATACACATTTACATTTTCCCCTGAGTTTTATGTTCTGAACATGTTCTTAGACAGTATTGTATCATGATTATTTGTTTTAACTCTGCTGTCTTAGTTACATCATCATCACGTTGCCTGTGTGTTGTCAAATCAGCTATCGGGAATGTTAAGTTAGGTAAATAACCACATCTAAGCACTGTGACAAGAGGTTCATTATATGAACAATATTTCATTGTTTAAAGGTGTAATCAGCATCTGGTTTATTGATCTGAAATAAGGCTAATTCTGCGCTTATTTTCAGCCGGTTTATTCTTTCTATCAATATTATTGTGAGGTGTATTAATACATGTTATCATTGCAGTCCCACTATGGGTGACAAGGAACTTCCTTGTTAATACTGTCCACCAATTAAATTTCCTGCTGCCTGCTGTTTCATGTCTACATGTGTCTTTTCAGTTTTAAAGAGAAGAAATAAAATCAGTACAACTCACCTTCCAGTTTGTGATTAGTGCGTCACACTGAGAAGCAGTGAGGCGGATCAGAGAGAGTCATGGGAGCTGGATGAATGGCTGCAGATGACCTAATTTAACAATGAAATGAAAAAAACAACATGAAGAGGTTGAAAAAGCATGAGTATACATTTTGGAGGAAGATTTTCTTTGCATAAATCTTACAACTTGTACAGAAAGAGTTTACTACACTTTTTTTTTTTTTTAATTTGTATTAGTTTTAATGAATTTGTTTTAATGTTCTTTAAACCCTGTCCTTGACTTAGAGCAAAACTACAAACCCCTCTCCACAACAAGTAATAATAAAATAATGTAAAAGTATTAAATTTAAAAACAAAAACATGTACTGTGTGGGCCAATGTATTTTAAACCATGTCTCAATGGAACTTGTAATGTGCTGCACCAAAGCTCACATTAATAAAACCATAATACAGTGACAGATCTGTTTTCTTCTGCATATGCATTCACCTTAATGAACAATAATACAACTGAAAGCAGTTTTTTATGTAACTATTAAGAGCTGAAACGATTAATTGGCAACCATTTTGATAATTTACTATTTGTTGTATTTATTTCTTACTTTTGGCTTTTTAAATGTGAGGATTTGATTTACTTTTTGTCATATATTATGCTAAACTTAACATCTTTGGGTTTGGATTGTTAGTCGGATAAAAATTAGCAATTTTATGTCTTATGTTACGGATTTTATTTCCTTTTTTTTTCGTTTTTATTGTAAAGCACTTTGTAACTTTGTTTCAAAATGTGCTTATATAAATAAAGTTATTAATTTGAAGACGCCAGCTTCGGGTCTGGGAAATTATGAGTAATTTTCACTACTTCCTTATAAACAGTTTATTAATTAACTGAGAAAATAACCAACAGATAAATCAGTAAAAAAAAAAAAAAAAAAAAAAAGAACAAGCAAAGAAAAAAGTCAGTCTATCCTGCCTTTTTTCTGTTCCCCCTCTTCCCCCTGAATCATGTTTGTACAGTCCCTAATATATAATAGTTCAGCATTTTCTGTTTAGCTGCTTTGACTATATACTCTACCTTTCTGTGTAGTTCCCATTCATACTGTAAGCAGCATTTTATACTGAACTTTGACAAATGGAAACGCATCAATAAGTCAAACTACATTTTTATAGCATTCATAGCATTCATAAACTGGATTTATGCATTACAGTACCAATACCTAAACTTATAAATAAAAATATTCAACCTTTTTACAGTCCTAATGCAGTTAATAAAAAAAAAATACTGTTTATGTGGCAGTAAGGAAGCCTCATAAGTACGAATTGTGGCTCTTCAATGGCAACACTGGGTCTTTTTGTTTCACTAAACATTAATCGTTAAATCCTCTAATCTTTTTCTTGTTATAGTTTGCCTTCAGGAAATACAAGGATTAACAGAGGAAGAGGAATTCTGGCCACAGGTGGATTAAAGTTGCCCCAGAATAGTGATCTTGTGATGTAGACCTTGACCTACAGGTGATCCAAAGTAGACATGACTGTAATTGGACACAATTGGGGCTTCCACGTGAATTAAAAAAATGAACTATTAAACAGTTCATAAAGTTCAGTACCTGTGTTGCACTCAACTACACCAGGTTTCCTCTGTTAGAAAGAAATGTGAAAAGTCAGGGTTTATTTGTACATCCCTGAAATCACAGGCTTTTTTCTCAAGAGTGTTTTTACAATCTGTACAGCATATGACTCCCTATATCCACCCTAGATTCAGGAGATTAAAAGTGAGAAACCTCCTGAAGAGCAACTGAGGAGGGAACCCTCTTCCAGGATGAGCCAAAAATGCAATTTGTGCGTATGTATGAATAGACAGAAGTAGAAGTAGAAAAATAAATTTGATATTTTTCTGGGATACACACACCTACCCTGACCTTCCTCATAAGTGAGAACTGTGACCTACAGAACTAGTGAGCTTTGATGTGCATGGCCTTGTCCTGACTAATGAGAGTGGGCAGACAGGATGGGCACAGTAGGCCAAGGCAAAGATTAGGTTGTGTTTTGTTAGCGGTTCTAACACTGGAGCCCAGTGTGCAGCCATGACGTTTGTTGTGTTTGCAGAGACACCCAGTTGGGATAGCTTGATAAACTGGAAGTAAATTGAAAGAGCAACCCAAAGCAGTGTGACTGGGCAAGTACAAAAGGTGAGACGAGTGGCTACTATAGTACCATCGGACACAGAGCGAGGGGTGGAGAAGGGAGAAAATGCAATTCATAAATCCATTTTATTTAAAGTTACCTCTGGGTCCAAGGCATGAAAAACAACACATCCCGCCTTTCCCAGGAACCGAAACAACAAAGAAACAGAAGTCCAAAATTCACAATAACCAACAACAATTGAACAGACAGCATTTCAGTGGCTTGGTGTGTACGTGACTGTGGATGTTTGGCTTGCACACATTTGTTCACACAGATTCCCTTATTCCAAAAGTCAGTGCGGCCGTTTATTTCTATTTTTAGTTTGATTTTGTCAGCACGAACACTATTAGACAGATGCTTTATATCAAAAAGTAGTCAGCAGTGTGAACAGTCGAAAAGGATGTTTTCCTTTGCACACTGTAAGAAATGATTCTGTGGTCATGTAGATTTGAATTAATGTATTAGGTAAAATATATTCAATATGATTGTGTTTTTGATTTTGAGGCAAATATTTAATTAAATTTCAAATAAAAATGTTTGGAATAAAATCCAACCATTGTAGTTAAATAAAACATAAGCATTATATTTATCTAATCCCAAATAGAGAAAATATTGAGTTAATTCAAATCAATGTAATCAGGCTAATTTTAATTGAAAAGCACTTCCTGTCAACCTAGCTAGCTAGCAGCTATAATGTTACCCAGCATGTCGTTCAGCTGTGTAAATTTGTAGGCTAAATGTAAAATTAGTGTTAGAAATTTTTAAAGTCACAAATAGTTGTGTGCTATGGTGTTTTTTTTACAACCATGAGTGAGAAGGGTATGAAGTTAACACAGCTCCCGTTCTGAAGTCACTCGCAGATCAATTCGGCCGTAGCGTTCTCTGCGGCACTGCACCGGTATTACGGTATATGAAAAATTCATATCATGTGGGAAATGAATACCCGTATACCGGTATACTGCCCAGCACTACTACAATGAGTCAATGAGTTGAAAGCACAGAAGTGAATTGCTAATAAAGTTCTTTTTGAGTATTTGTTAAGTTCTGTACTTTATGGGCCATAGACTAGTTATTCCTATGAAAGAATATTTAGATTTAATTCATTGCATTGATTAAATTCAAATCGATGTGCAGATTAATGTAGATGATTATTACTCAATTATATATCATTGATATGTAAAATTAAATTAATTTTTATTAGTACTATTTACACATTAGGGAGTTTATCTTTTTCAAATCAACTCAATATTTTTGTTTAGGTTATAATTAATTCTGTACTGTTTTCTATTAGAATATACTCATATTAAATGGATAACTTAAGGGTCTCATTTAATTCATATTTACTCAATACCAAACCATGTGAAATTTAATTAATAATATTGCTTGTAATCTGTTGCCTCATTTTTATTGAGTAGATATGGTGTATCTTTTCTGACAGTGCATGGCTGGATAAAAAACCGGGCAAAGTGGACAACTGCCCTGGGGTCCCAGATCTACAGGTGCCTCAAAGGCCCCTTTTTATTGTGTGTCAGTTGCTTTGTGGTAAGTTGATGTATTGCAAATGTATTTGGGAATATGCAACACTAAAGTACCATATTAATACTTTAGAACCTTAAGGGCGAGTTCTGTTTTATCACCCATCTTGTCTATCTGTGTTGTAGTACAGCCGTGTCAAAATGTACATGGTGCATATTACTAAAAAACCAAAACATGTTCAACCAAATCAAAGAGGGGCCCATAGAATATTTTGCAATGCACTGTTTCCATGATTTTAAAATCAATCAAAATATTTTTTTTTGTAGAATAGATTTTTCAGAAAACAACAATCACATTTCCATTTGGTTGTCTTGCAACAAACTCTGCATAACTCTAAAGTACGTCTGAATGACCATAGTTAATGATGTGTGAAAGTATCTTCTGGGTTATACACTTCTGCAACCATCAGCGCAAAAACTGTGGGGTGATACTAAGGACAAACTAATGGAGACACTCCATGTGCTGTGTTATCACAGGGAGTGCTACAAAGGACAAACCCATGTTTTCTATCAGTATGAAGGTTTCAAAGAATGTGACCTTGGTCTACAACCCTGATCTTTACATGGTTCATGTTGTTTTGATATTCCACAGTACAGGTATAAAAAGGTGAACCAAAGTTATTAATAAGTTAAGAGTTATGAACCTATAGTGCCTTGATGGCAGCCATTAAAGACATAATAGTGTAAACTGATGGTGACTTTTACCAAGCCGATACATAATATATGTGTTGAATAAGATACTTTTGCTGATAAAGACCATAAGATGCACCTGAAAGCTTAGAAGAAGCTATTTAGTGAACATTTGAGTTGAGATTATACTTGTTCCCAGGGTCAAGAGTAAACTCCCATGCTCAAATATGTTTTTAGTATACTTCATACTTCATTTTTGACCATGGAAACAGGAGTTGACAAAACAATGTCACCACTGGGTCCTTTTAGTAGTTCTTCTGGAGCTTTCGGTAGCAATCCTCCTAAGCAGATGTTGCCTTGTGATGAGATGTTTTTTCGACTACTGTTTCCAAAGTCAAGAATTAACGTTCAAACTCAAGCCAACACGGATCAAAACTCCTTAAAGGCAGGGTTGGTAATGTTGAAAGCTAGCAAGATTTGAAAGTAGCATCTCCTTGGGGCCCCGTCTAACCCCTCCCCCTGCCCTCCGGGCTCCGACCCACACACAGACGTACACGAGCACCGCTGCATCGCTGCTTCAGAGCAGAGAGGAGAAAGGAACCACATTTTTACTCCATGTCTCATACACGCAAACACCTAATATTATCATACTGAATGATTAAAACAAACTTGACTACTGCAGCAATGCGGCGACGACACATAAGAATGGAAAATAAGAATGGAAATTTAAACATCTAGGCCTAAAAGTTTGTGTGACACAGTCAAATGCTGTGAACTAAATGGATTTTGTGGTCATTTTTTGTCAAGAAATGATTTAGGTAGTCAAGAAACAGTAACACCTTAACATAGTTTGATTTATATAATATTAAGTTTATTATTTTGCAACTGTAAAATGTCCAACTCCATACATATTCTGCATATTCTCCATAATTATTTAAAAATCAAATTTAGCCTTTTTGTTTACGTTGTGTGTTCATGCAAAAATAATTAAAAAAAAAGACTGTATTTAGCAATGACTTTTATTGTGAGGTACTGATTTAACTATGATGCCACATAGTGTTTCTGTTGCATCAGACTGAAATGAGTTTCAGTGCCCCCTCATTTATATGCATGATGTCACAGAATGTCATCATACACAGGCCAGATGATATTTGATGATGATGATGATGATGATGATGATGATGATGATGATGATGATGCTGCTGCTTCAGTCTGAGTGACACAAAAATAAAATGTTTAACAATTACATTGTCACCACCATCACTGACCCTCTAGCATTGCCGGGTCACTGAGTGCAAATGCACATGAAAGAAATACTTTGGTCTTTCCCTCCTTTTCTTTAAATGTGCGGAACAGAGCGACAGCGAGTCGGTAGAGAGTGGAGCCAGGGCATAGCTGGGGCGGATACTGACGCTAGATCTCTATATATGGACATTCCTACTACGGCACATCCATGCTACGGGAAAGCACGTGCACAGTATCTGTGTGCTCACAGTGCTTACTTCCTGTATCTTAAACACTTCTTCTATCTCTTCTCTTTTTCGTTGTCACTCGGGATCTCTTATGTAGTCTATTGACAAGCGCACTGTAACCTTATCAGAAACGTAAAGTTATTCTTACGTCTATATTTCCATTCATTAATGGAAAGCTCGCTCTGGCTCCACCTCCCATTGCGTCAGTTTGTTTGTACACACCCCGCCCCTCCCGGCGGACGGATCAAAACCACACACGTTCAACCGAGCGGGATATTTCATCAGCAACCACGGCAACAACGCCTACAAGACATTAAAGGTAATGGCTTTTATCATTCATTGATACAATTAAACATTACATTTTAGCCAAGTCGTCTTGTAACGACATTTTATCCGCCCGTATCGTTTATTTTACCTAGCTAGCTAGCTAGGTTGTAACGTTAGAAGTGGACTGATGCAATCCTCCCTCGTGTTGTGAGTTGTATTGGCGAACTAACGTTAATGTTTACAAAGAACATAACGTTCCTCATCTTTGTTTGTTGCTTTATGTTTGAGCTTAAATAATAACGTTTCTAGCCTAGCGTTTGACACAAATTTTCCGTTTATTCACAGTAACGTTAGTTGACGTTTTGTGAGGCGACTTCATTTGTCATTTGAGCGGGGAATGAGTTTATAGTCAGATGCGTTCCCGAAAAAAACACATAGTAGAAACGGGACATTAGCTAAATAAGAGGTGACCGTTGTGGAAAAACGTTTAAACCGTTTTAATAAAACATTAAACACTCGGCGCGACACGTTTCCATGTTATCACTTGCGTTTTTCATTCATTGTTTTGGTCCTAGCCAAGAGCGCACCCAGCCAGTAGGGCGTGCGACCAAGGCGTGGGTTAACCATAATGCTGCGTTCAAAGACCCCCAAAGCGCCGAATTCCTAAAAATGTAATAACTTATCCTTGCACAAAACGGACTTTGTTTTGCAAGATGTATCTCTGAGATGACGCAACATTAACTCATTATGTTTAAAAGTGTTTAAAGTATCAGACTGTCATCGGCGTGCGCTAAAATCGTTTACAAGACAAGCACCAGTTCTGTGTACGTACATTAGGCAATTAACGATGTTTCCGTAATTTCTGAAGGCAACATTTACACCACGCGAGAACCGACCGGAGCCACGTAGCTAGCTCATTCCCTGACAGATGGACTATCAGCTGAACATCGGCCAGTATAGATGACAATGCCCGTAAGTAAGGCTATTTTAAGTGTAAATTAATGTAGCTTTTTCTAGTAGCCTTGATGCCCAACACCCGCGAGTGTCGTCAAAGGCAGTGATCCTTTCGGGTAACTTAATGTTCACGTGCATGCTATCTGGGTCCAGGGGGTTCCATGCTTGGGTTGCATCAGCCGATTTAAAGCCACTCCAGTAAAATGTAGGGTAACTAGTGTGGTGGTGAACAAGAGTAGAGAGTAGGGATGTGTAATTTGATCCAAACCTGCTTGTCGGTGGTCAGGTTGATGGAGTGGAGAGGTTGTTGCACTAACCAGGTAGACCCGACATGTCATGTTACTTTTTTATTTATTGTTACACTCAGAATACAAAATACAAAACCCCTAAAGGCCAAATGACTGAATGTGTCAGGTTTTGTCAATGCTGTTGCCATAGATTGTTGCCTATTTATTATTGACAAGTTAACAGCCCCCGATTTGCCATGGCATTACCATTTTTAAAAACGTTAAAAGACGTCAGGTTGTTTTTATTGGTCCACCCTGTGTGGAATGTACAACACTGTTGCCAACCAATATCTTAGGTAAAGTTACACCTAGCAACAACTACAATATACAGTCCAATCAACAATACACTAAAATAAATCCTACCTTGAAGGATGCCATGTTCATTTTTTTTTTAGGTGTTGATCCAATGCCATGGTGAATTTTAGTGAGCTGAATTATATTGCATTAAACTGAGAGGTATATTTACATCACTGGGGTAAGACTAAATATTAGAAACACCTTTCTGTGCTGTCTATTTTACTGTAACTGTTGCACCCTGTTGATCACGTTCATTTAACCAAAAATACAATTAACCAGGAATAGTATGTCTATTTCATAAGAGGAATGATATGTACTATTTTTTGAGACAATATTGCAAGTGATATGATCTCTGTATATCATTGCATCAGCAATTACTAATTCTGCACATAACAAAATAGTGTTTGATGTGTAATTGTTGCATTCTCTTGAGCAATCCTACCTCCTGGGATTAGTGAGTGGGATTGCCGACCATTTCTGGCTAGTCATGTCTAATAAAGATATGTTTTTCTTCTAGTTCAGTGGTTAAGGTCACCAGAAATTGTGTGTGTAACAGGAAGGGTGCGCACCACACCTTTTTGTTTTAAAGTCACCAGTCTACATATACATACATACATCATATATGATATTGGTATATTTTGGCATCAAGTCAAGATTTTGACTTGGCAGATTTGGTATATTTGAGATTTTTTTTGTGAACAGATTTCTAGGAGAAGCTGGGAAAGGTGCCAGTCTAGTTTCTTATTAGTCAAAGCATAATTCAATACTTGGAGTGGAAAATTACATGGAACACTGCTGTCACATTTTTCTGCATACATGGCCTCATCTTTTTTCACCTGTGTAACTTAGTAGCCATACAGCCATATTTTGGAATTCTTAGATGTCCAGCTGATCTGTTCTATGCGTGTATTTGTACTTCTGTTCATGTTAATGGTGTCGGCAAAGGTGATGGGAAAGTGAACAGATCCTTAGTTTGTCACATTCCATCTCACAGCGCAGAGCAGTTTTGGCAGGAGTGCTGGTTTTCAGCCAGGTGACTTAAAGGGTCGTTCAGTTCAGTCTCAGTGGTCGGTCTGCCCACACATACTTTAGTTTACACACACATTAACAAAACACATACAGCCTTTATGTGAAACTAAAGTGTATCTTATACATACAAACATATATTTCTGGCACAAAAGACGTACTGTTTGTAACTTCAAACAAAACCATTGTGTATGTTTGTGATGCCTGAAGAATGGTTCACTGACTGTACGGCCCGTCATGATACGGTATATCTTCCAGGGTTACGCAAGGTCACATTCATCCCTTTCAATGGACATAAACCTCACAGGGGCCTGAATATGTTGTTCCCTTTGTTCAGCTGCCGGCCCCACAGATAACAGTAAAATTGTTGTTGTTGTTATTATTATTGTTATTATTATTATTATTGTTATTATTATTATTATTATTAGGGATAGACTGATACAGTATTTTCAGTAAATCTAAACTTTTGACTGTATTTCAATGCACATTTTGAGAAGAAGAAACAAGAAATACAATCAGTTTTAACTTTTTAGAACAAAAGCTTAAGCTGCCTAAAAGCAGCAGATAAAAAAAAAATAGCATTTTGCATTTCTGAATTTTGAGATATATTAATATCAGGAACATGAGGTGCAGAATTTTGGAATAACTCAGATTCATGTTTTTGGTTTAACATGGGAGCAGATTTGTGCGGAACTTTGTGGCTAAAGGAAAGTTTCCATTTTGCAATGGATAATTATAGATATTTGACAATGCTACTATATAGCAGAAAAAACGTCTTGTCGTCAAAGGTGGCAGTCAAAACAAAGCCACGCAGTGTTTGTATCGATAGAATGAGAAGCAGCAACAAGCTATAATGAGGTTAGCTGGTTTGTCTCTTCTCCGAATAATCCTCTTAGAGTCCGTGGCAGCAGTTGCAGCAATGCTAAGTCAAGTAACAGGACCATTATCCCAGAAGCCTGTTGTAACCGGAGCACTGTTGGCCCAAGTCGTTGGTCATAGTCCTTCAACATAAAGAGCCTTTTATTAGTTTGTGCCATTTATAAAAAAAAACAAAAAAAAAAAAAAAAACTTGAATATACTCCGGTTGTGATGTTGCTGAAGAAAATAAAAAAAGGACACGACGAAACATAAATCATCTTGTCAAACCAAGTCTATTCATTATAAGAACAAGAACAGAAAATGGCTGCAGGCAGCACACTGTTCTTTTAATGTGGGTGTGTGTGGGTTGTTACGTAGCGAAGCTTGCCAACGATACATGCCTGAGACGCACCTCGGTGCAACCTGGCATACAGTAAATCTGCCCCACTTACACAAACGGGCACCCCTCGTGAAAACCACAAGGAAAAGATTAGTAGCTAGCGGACGTGACTGCATTGACTAAGGGAGGTGACTCAAGCATCTACTCTGTGACCACCCTTAAGTGAGGTCATACAGCAAGCAGGTCCACATTTTTGTAACCTTAAGGTGCCTGTAGACATGAAAGAAAATCCTACTTTGAAAGGAAAATACAAAGGCATTTCCCAACAAATGAATATTCATGAGTTTTTTTGTTTGATTAATTTTCAGTCAAGAATGAAATTGTCCCAACGTTAAGAGTGCTTTTACAGTTTGCATAGTTTCAGTTGAGCACTTTTGTCTTGCTTCGTGTGGTGTGCGGTGTTGGTTCAAACCCCTGAGGAGATCACAGCCAGCTGGGCACAGTAGTTTAGTAATAAATGTTTATTGACACAGCATTGGCCTTCTCAGATCTCAGTTCCTGGTGTGTGAGTGGAAAATGCTACTGGAATGTCACACCAAGTGGGGAGTGGGAGAATATCCACTATGTACCAGTTTCCCATCAGTCTTCAGAGGGCTGAATGTTTATTGTTGGGTGCTCTCTTTGTTGTTTGTATTTCATTGTTTGACAGTGTTTGTCTTTTTTCTCCCAACACTTAACTGTATTAGGCAGGATATTTTCTTTTGAAATGGTAAGACTGTAAAAGCTTTGATAAATAGGTTATGTTGTTGTTATGGTATTAATAGAATATTTTCATTGTACTGAAACATTGTGAGAGCTTGTATCCTGCGTGCGATGAAAAAGAACAGGCCAAAGTTAGACCATAACATAATCTACTGCTGAAAATACTTTTTTTTCTCCCCCCGTCTTTCTGTTTAAAATGTCTAAAAAAGCAACACCAGTGATAACTGCTTCATGTTGCATTTGCAAGTGAAATAGTGGAGCAAGCATGTTCTGCTTGAAGCAGTACTTTTAACTGGGTTTTAACTGGACACAAGCTAAGAAGAAAATTACGCAACAAAAATACACCATGTGAAAGGCTGTTGGCACTCTTTGCTCCCCCTCCCCCCATCTTTGGTTTCAAGCATTAAATAAGTGCGAAAAAGCATTTTTGCCTAACCTCTGATCCAGGTAGATGACTACAGTCACACAGTGCCACACAGTCGGCCTAGTTTTTGTCGCTAGGTTAGTGTTTCACTTCTTCTCTTTGCTGCCTGACTGGTGAAGTGACTTGATAGGCCTGAAATGTGCATCCTCCTTCTCAGCACTTACACCAAGGAATCCGGTATCGCTGCATTGATAGCTTTAGCCTAGGTGCAGCGTTGCTTTTGATGCTGCTCCACCCAATACCATTCATGCCAAGCAAAATTCACTTTACAGGGTCCAACATAACTTCTTTTCCCCACAGTAGATCAGAATTTTACTGACCCTTGTATATTTTTACTGGCCCCAAAAAGGAGAGGAAAAAACACTTTTCCAAATCATTTATCATATAAACATTGTAATGATTTATCCAAACAACACACAAAAAACTCTTCTGCATCTACAAATATGAGTTCAGTCAATTTAATTGGATTTGCATTCTAATAATTTCAAGTTATTATACAGAAATGCTTGTGTTTTTTTAATTTAGGTGAAAGCCATAAACCTAGATGTAGAGGCACTGGAAGTGGTGGACATATTAACATATATTTACATATTACCATTTCAACCTAGTGTTGTTAGGAAAGATGGAGGCAGTGATAAAGACATACAAACAAGAGTAGGGAAGGCAAAAACATCCTTAATACTAAGACAAATGTGGAGTTCAAAACACGTCTCCACAAAAAATAAAATCTGCATCTTTAACTCTAATGTCACAAACAAAAGGGAACCACAAAAGCAACTACCAATAAACTTCAAATCTTCATAAACAGATGCTTACGAAACATCCTGGGAATCTTCTGGCCAAACTCAACAACTAGCCAAGAGCTCTCTCAAACGCAGAAAATTGTGGTGCTGGATTGGGCATACCCTTTCCAGCACGACCAGACAGGCCTTAATCTGGAGAGAAAAGTCTGTGGAGGCAGAACTTAAGGAAATGTCATCCTAAATGGAAGCAGAGAAGACCATCCAACACCGAACTGGCCAGGGTACAAAATCAGCACCATCAACCTGCCAAATGCTGGTAAAATATGGCTAAGTGGCTGGTAGATTTGCTTCACTCACCAGCCAAAAACCAATGGTAATCTATTGAGTGGCTGGTAAAATTTGAACATCACTAGCCATTTGGCTGGTGGACAGAAAATTCATTTTGCACCCTGAAACCAGCTGTAGGAAGTTCACGAATGACCTGACCTTGATGAATGATGGTCCATTTTACCAAATTGTTAATGGTTAGTCATGTCAGTGGCTGTTGTAGTAGTTGTAAATGTAGTCTAGTATTTGCAGATAAGAAACTTGCCTCGCCCTTGACTTTAGAAGCTAGGCTTTGCTGAGACTCGCATGTGCTACATGTGTATTACCTCAAATAACAATGTGATGCAACATTTAATCTATCTGGCATTTCTTGCAAATGAGTACTGATAATCATCACTGTACTTTTTATTTCAAACAATTACTCTATTACTTTACCAAAATAAAAGGCTTATGATTCCTGTGATGCTGGAGAAAGTGGGAAGTAATCAAACTCAGACATAACATACCACAATAAAGAAACGTGAAAATGTAAGATTAGACGCAAAGCACTGAGCCATTTTGACCAAGACAAATATTGGATTGTTAATGACATTCACACTTGCTTTACACACTATGTGTAAAGCTTGTCTCAATGTTGTACTGTGGCTCTTCATGGACATCCCAGAGTTAAAGTTATGAAGTAGCTTTTATTTAATGACATTTTTAACCCTTCAAAATGACAACATCATCCTTCTAAAAAAGCACTGACCTATAGCATAATGAGTCTTGGCTCCTAAAATTAGTCTTAGAACATAGAGAAGTATATTTAATCTGAATGAGTCACTCAGCAGGAGCAGCTGTGAGTACATTGCCTAATCTTGGTTGAGCAGATCATCAATGTAGACCAACAGGCGTAACCTGTTTAAAGCACCAGAATTTCTCTTTTCCATATAACCTCTACAAATCCAAAAGCCTTAAACTTCACTAATCAATGTAGTAATAGTTTAGTATCTTAGAGCTCATGACTTTTAGTTGTTGAAACAGGCCCATGTTTCATACAACATTTTCTGTGGGATGTGTTTTGTTACATTTCAGCATTTAAGTCACTGCCATGGATGTATTAAGAGATCACTGCTCGCAAATTTTAAGTTACGTTCAATTTGTGATTTACGTCAAACCTGTCTGTGTGTGTTGATCCATCCCGGAATCTGATGAAACAGAAAAACATTGTATCTGTCCTCCTGGTCAGGTGTGCGGTGTCCTTGGCCTGTTATGAGCTGTTCTTGTGTGTGTGTGTGTGTGTATGTGCACGGTGTGTTTTGCAGAAACTGGTGTAATCATTATCATCAGCTTTCCTGAACTTGATAAGCACGTTACTACTGACGTAAAATGTGCTGCCGCTGTCCTTGAGGATAGTTTTGTTTGTGTGGTTGTTTTTTAAATCATTGATAATTCACGGGACAGTAATCAATATAACGGTGTACTGCATTTCGATTAAGGAACCGTAACAATTATCGCACCAAAATGCATTTTACATACAGTATGGTTAAAGTAAAACTTGTCTTTCAAAGGACATTTTGAGAAAACTACAGTACTAATTTACGGAGCCCCTAAGGGGACATGAGCAAAAAAAAAATCTAAAGTTTAGTTTCATGTGCGCAAGCAAAACCTTTTTTAATGTGCGCACATGAAAGTTTCACGTGAGCACATGAAACTTAGATTTTTTTCGTGTGCGCCGACAACGCGTGCTTTGAAACCCATTTCGTGCTGTTATGATCAGTGCCAGTGCCACAGTCAGCAGCAAAGAACTCCGGTTAGAAATGATGGCGGCTAAAGATGAATTAGAAACGTTCCTTAAAAGTCTAAATATACCAGACAATTTGATAATATATAATTACATATATAAAACAAATATAATTAGGCCCTTTAGCAAAGTAATTTAGGCGACGGAGCCGTCTCCTCACTCTGAGTTCAACACCCCTTGGATCTAGATGTCGTAGAATTAATCAAACATCCTCTTTCCTTATGTTTAATCCATTCTCCTTGCATTTTGTGTACATCCACCTATATCCGTGGAGTTATGGAGTTGGCCAGATGTTTGTAACTGTTCATAAAAGAAAGTAATTGCCCGATCCAAATCGCTGTATCCCTTGCGCCGGAACAGATTACAAGACTTCCGTTTTAACTGTCGTATCGAAACTAAAATAGTGACGACTTGCAAGCAAAGCAGCAATGTCCTTATAATGAAGACCTAGATTAAAATATAGTGCAACTAACTCCTGTACTGTAGTCATTTCTCTAGTTGTCACTGTCTCCAGTATGGCCCAGGCTACATCAATATACGGCTTTCATGTGCGCACACAAAAGTTTTGCGTGCTCACACGAAGAAGTTTAATGTGCTCACACGAAACAAAACTTTAGATATTTTTTTTTTGCTCATGTCCCCTTAGGGGCTCCGTACTAATTACATTTCAAGTGTAAATTGTTAGTTATTTGAACTTGTAGTTTTTATATAGGGTAAGGATCAGTTTTTATAGTTCCAGTGTATTGTATCAGTATATCAACCTCCCAGTGCAGCTGGTTCACCTTATCGAGCTGCTAGTTCACACTGTCGTCCTCTCCCTTGTTGATATTAGCTTGCAGAATTCAACCATGTCATCCCTTCACAGCCTCGGGCTTTCCCAGGCTTCTCCCTGTCGGCCTCTCTGCTGAAAAAACATAAGATAGGTAGTAGAGTGCTCTTTCTCGCAGTAAGGGAGTGGTGAGGAATTAGACAAGGTGTTTTTGTATGGGTGTGTACTACGGTACTATGGTTTATTTGTTGAGTCAAAATTAAGTAGGATAGAATTAAGTTTTCTTGTCTTCCTGAGATCCCTCTGTGCCTCCTGCGTCTCATGATATGTTACCATTCTGTAAAGTATCAGTTCTCTGGAAGTTGCATAACTGGTATTTATACAGGTGCTCGTGTAGGGAAACATGTATTTTCATCGTCTCTCCAAACCTGCCAACTGACTATCTCCTTTTTGCTGAAGAGGAGAGGAATATTCCAGAAAAGTTTCCAATATCGCTGGTGCTACCTGGGTTCACATGGAATGCATATAAACCCCACTCATACATATTGTGTGATACATCGCCACAAATAAACTTGACAATCAATGCTTTAAAGTTGATTTGTATAGCCCAGATGGGAGAGACAACGTCGAGGTGACATTCGTTGAGCATTTCTGTGTTGTCTTCATTTTTTAACCCTGTCATGGTTTCCGTGCAGTTTGAGCACCTTTCCTGGAAAGAAATTATGCTGTAATCCCCCCTCACAATGCCAAACACTGTGAAATGTAAGCTTTGGCAATTTCTGAATAGTTCCCTGTTTTAAAATCTTGTTTTCTTGTTGTGTTTTCTCACAGGTCCTAATCTGCTGCTGCAAAATACTGTAACCACAGACCTGCCACTTCCTGTTCTGTGTGCTCGAGTGACTCTTGCCTAAGTCACCAGACCTACACTAAAGGACCAATAATAAGTAGTATAAGTACTTGGACCTAACCATCTGCTCAAAGTACTTTTACTCTCAGACCAGTCACAGGTGTTCTGTTTAAGCTGTGTCAATCGCACACACCCACACTGTAAGGATTAAAAACACATAGCCTGGTTCAACGCCCACACACAGTCACAGCAAATATGGCAAACAAGCTGTCCAACTTTGGGAAAATCCTGCTGCGTCGTCGGGCATTAGACTGCTCTGGTGAAGAGACCCGATTCGCCCGCTGCCTGTCCACCCTCGACCTCATTGCTTTGGGTGTGGGCTCCACACTCGGCGCCGGTGTCTACATCCTCGCTGGCGAGGTTGCCCGTGAAAAGGCAGGGCCTGCTATTGTCCTCTGCTTCCTCATCGCTGCTCTGTCCTCAATGTTGGCCGGCCTGTGCTACGCTGAATTTGGCGCCCGTGTCCCCAAAACAGGTTCTGCATACCTTTACAGCTATGTAACAGTTGGAGAAATCTGGGCCTTCATCACAGGCTGGAACCTAATCCTCTCCTATGTAATAGGTGAGCTTTCTAAAGTTTCAGTGGAGTTGTTGCAGTGCTTTTTATGTGTTTCCAAATGCATTTTTATGTGTGCCAAAATCCCAAGTAAGAATATGGAACCATGGAAAGGATGAGTCGCCCAGTCACTACATTGTTAACATACCAGTTTCTGTCTTCTCTTCTAGGTACGGCCAGTGTGGCCAGGGCGTGGAGCTCAACGTTTGACAGCTTAGTTGAGCAAAAGATCTCTGACTTCTTTAAAGCCTCCATGACAATGGAGGTGCCAGGGCATGTGCTGGCAGACTACCCCGACCTGTTCGCCCTCATCCTGGTCCTGCTGCTCACTGGTGAGTTAGCCCAGCTCATCATCAGTCATTATTTTCAGTGGTCATAGGACAAATATGAGAGATTGCAAGATGATTTAAAATGATGGGAAAGAAGAAATTAAGAAACATTTTTTTTATTCATACGCTTTTCTGTAATATTTTTTTTTAATTGTGAAATACTGAAAGTTTTACCCCTTCTTAAAGTTTTTAATTAAACAATCTGAGGAAGGAACATCCCTCTGTGGTTGAACTTGGCTTGCAACTCATTGACAAATGCAAGCTGTGACAAAGGTTTGTGAAACAGATGACGCTCCATAGCTTTTTATAAATGTGTATATTAAACATGTGTTTAATTAATGCATTCCACATTAACCATTGTTAGCATTGTATGAAAAACACTGCTCAACAACCAGAACAGTTGTCACACTAATATTGCTGCTAGTGTGACATGCCAGTAGCAGTGTTAGAAATAGATAATTGGTGAATTGGTGTCGCCGACTAATGTTGGCATGTTGGACGTTATGAAGTACCAACACATCCACCCACATAGCAGGACATGTTGTTATTGGTGCTGGAATATGAATTCTCTCTCTCCTCTTGGCTTGCCCTCAGGACTTCTGGCCTTTGGTGTGAACGAGTCGGCGCTGGTGAATAAGATCTTCACCGGCATCAATCTGGTGGTTCTGGGCTTCGTTATCATCTCTGGCTTTGTTAAGGGTGACACCGCCAACTGGAACCTGACAAAAGAAGACTATGAAAGCTTCATAAACCGCACCAACGGCAGCAGCCTCGACAAGTCAGTATTTGACAGTTACCAGCAAATTAACTCATAGTTTTACCATCTCACCTGTTTGATTGTTAAACTGTGCATCATTGTCTTTTGCCACTCAGGGTTGAGGAGGAATTTGGCGTGGGTGGCTTTGCTCCATTTGGCCTGACTGGAGTCCTGTCTGGTGCTGCCACCTGCTTCTACGCGTTTGTGGGCTTTGACTGCATCGCCACAACAAGTGAGTGGTTGTAATATTTCCCTGATAAGTGATGTAGAGAAAGGGTTCACAGAAAAGGCTATATAAACAGTAAACAGACATTATACACTTGTGGTCTCACACACACACACACACACACACACACACACACACACACACACACACACATGAAGTGGAACAGCTTTTGATATTTTTTAATTTAATATTACATAAGTACATCTGCAATTTTTTTTCTTCTTCACATCATCTTTGAACAATGCTGGGCTGACGACTGAAGACTGCAACCCATTTACGTGCTTTATGACAACAAGCACAAAATCTCACCTGTTGGAAAACATGATTGGTTGTCTGTTTCCCTTGTTGAATGTGATCACTTTTTATTAACTAATCCTCTTTTTGTTTCATTCCCCCCCATTGTCCTCAGGCGAAGAAGCAAAGAACCCAATGCGTTCCATACCTGTTGGCATTGTCGCCTCGCTGCTGATCTGTTTTTTCGCCTATTTTGGTGTGTCTGCCGCTCTAACCCTCATGATGCCGTACTACCAGCTGAACTCCCAGAGTCCTCTGCCTGAGGCCTTCAGCCACGTCGGCTGGGCTCCTGCCAGATACATCGTGGCTGTGGGCTCTCTCTGCGCTCTCTCCACCAGGTAAGGAGGGAAATTGCATTCTTGCCACAGTGTGTCACATAACAGTATAAATAAAGCTTTTTAATATTTAAGTTTGATACTATCGATCTTCTCTCAGTCTCCTAGGCTCTATGTTCCCCATGCCCCGTGTTATCTACGCCATGGCAGAGGATGGGCTGCTGTTCCGCATTCTGTCCAGGATCGACACTCGCACAAAGACTCCTCTCATGGCTACCATCGCTTCTGGTGTTGTTGCAGGTAAGCTCACCGCCTCTATTTCATGTTTTCTCTTCTGGTCTGTGTGTTTATCTTTACCTGTGTATCTTTCTTGTCATGTTTGCTGTTCATTACTTCGGGCCAGCAGGCTGTCTTTGCTGGTTCTATCCTGTGCTGTCAAGTCTGTCGAGAGCTGTTTATACTTTTTTTAGTTAGTTTCAACACAAGGTTCTGGGATCTTTTAAGTCCCCAGAACTATTTTGAAGGAACTAGAAGGTTCCTTCAGCCCATTGTTGTCTGTGTTTCCACCGCGGTCTAAAGACCGTGAAGAGTAGGAAAATTATTTTGCTGACGTATAAAGCAACATGAGGGCTGCTGGTTGTCGCAGGGATAAACACACTCTGCAGCCTGAACGTCAAATAGTAACGTTACCTGAAAACAGCATCTCACATCGCACTTTGAGTCACTATGACCACTACTATGGTCAGAAACATTGTGCCAAAATATGAACCATAACGTCGCTGTCAACGGGCTTATCTGCTAATGTTAGCTACTGACCGTTACCTTGAAACCATCCAGCAAATAGACGGTACCGTAGGGTGCCGTCGTGTAATTACGACTTTATGACTTTTCATAAACGGCTGAAGTAGCGGCGGTGCGCCGCTGCTACATGTACATAGTGGAAACCCTGTTGTGCGTCTGCCCTGTTTCTGATAACGTGGCGGAAGAAATTTTGCTGTGGCGGGCCGCCGCCGCAAGACTTTAATGTTTTAATGTTATCAAATAAGAGAAATGTTCTCCCCTCATCCTAAAATGTTCATAAATCGATATGGGAGTACTTCCTTGGTTGATAAATGAAGCGGTTGGCGAGTTGAAGCAGCCGTGTGTGTTTGACCAATCAGCAAAGGTCATCCCTGCAAACCCCACCCCAAAGGTTCCTGTACTTTCAGAAGGTACTACCCTACCTACCTAGTACTACGACTTTTGGTGTAAGGGGGGGTGTTAAAGCGTACCTGGAAAATATCCTAAATTTATACCCTGGAGTTTTAGTTCCTCAGAAGGATCCTAGTTCTGATGTGAATGTGTGGCAGTGCAAATGTTCAATCAGTTTTTACTTCTCCTTACAGCTCTGATGGCATTCCTTTTCGACCTGGCAGCTCTGGTTGACCTCATGTCTATTGGAACTCTGTTGGCGTACTCTTTAGTGGCCATCTGTGTCCTCATCCTCAGGTAAGCACCTTTTATTCTCTACAACCACACTCTCAAAGTTGTCTGAATTTGTAATCTTGTGTTAAATACTCTCAAGCAGCTGCTGCCAGTTTAAAAGAATAGTTGTATCATAATCTGTGTACAGATAAAGTAATCTCCTATAGGCAGTGGACTAAACTGAATGAAACGTGTATTTTATGAAAGCCCCTATTTTTATGCAGCCAATATTTCTAGCTATTGGGGGGTTGTTTCTAGTTATGCCACTGAAAAATATCCCTCTTTTTTTCACTCACTCTGATGTACTTCCCTCCCTCCACAGGTACCAGCCCGGCAGCCTGAGTTCGTCGAGCCAGATGGAGAAGCTGGTGGAGCTGGTGGAAGGGGAGAAGGTTGCCGTAAGTGGAGGGGACAGCGGTGACGAGTACGGCATGGAGACGGAGGAGAGGCCGCTCCGAGAGGCCTTCACTGCCAAGCTGCTCTTCTGCCCAAGTGGAAAGACCCCAACGCAGACCTCTGGGAATATTGTCTATGCCACCACTGCTATTATTTGTAAGTGTGTCTGGGAGAAATCTAAAGATGGAAGGAAAGTTGTTGACTTGTCTCGGCTGATGAATGCATTTTTTTAACAGCAAATAAGACATATAGTAAAATATGTAATAAAATAAGCCACCATTCTAAATAATTTTGTCTCTTTCTTGCCCCTCTGCAGCGGTTTTTATCACTGTACTGTGCATCATCCTGGCCAACTGTCTCTCAATGCTGCAGGCTGGGCATCCAGCAGTTGTGGTGCCCTGTGTCATCTTGACTCTGCTCTGTGTCGTCTGTCTGGTCATCATCTGCAGGCAGCCTGAAAGCAAAGAGGCTCTCAACTTCAAGGTAACGATCAGACTCTGAGTGTTACAGAAAAGAGATTTTCTGTTTTGTCTTTGTTTTGGCAATTTTTACACTGTTAGTGACTCCGAGTGGCTAAATGCCCACCTCCTATTCACCTTGGCACACATTGTTCTCTGATTCTCTTACTGAGTGGTACTTTGACCAGAACCAGGTACATTTTAAAATAGTTATGCTGATTTTTTTATTTTGTTTCACATCCTTTCCTGTCAAGGTCCCTCTGCTTCCCTGGTTGCCCCTTTTCAGTGTTTTCGTTAACATCTACCTCATGATGCAGCTGGACCGGGGTACATGGTGCCGATTCGCCGTCTGGATGCTTATCGGTACATTTAAAAAAATTACTAATCGTGTTTTTATTTCTAATGCTATTCATGTGACTGTTTTGTAACTTCTTGTTGCCTCTCTTCTTCCCTCCAGGTTTCACTATCTACTTCCTCTATGGTATTAGGAACAGCAGTGAAGCTGCCAAAAGCTCCTCCCCACGCAAATATGAGCCTGCACTGCAGACCGAGAGCCCGATTTACAAGGGCGCTCCTAGCGACAGTGACGTGGAAGTAGGCAGCAGCCCCTGATACACACTGATGTAGACCTGGGGAGTGTTGCCAGAGCATCTACACTAATTTTGGCAGTCTGGTTGATCTGGCAGCCAAATGCTGCAATGGAGGCGGCTTGGAACGCAGCCCTGGGTTTAAAGGGAGGAGAGGCAAGAAAGCGCCACACACACATCTTACCTCTGACTTGGAGGCTGATTAACTTGATGGCTAGACACTGTGACAGCCACTTTCTGGCCATGGGGTCTGTTTCTATCTGTCTGTTTGTACTTAGCCTTAGCCCTCTGGGAGATATTTACCTGCCTATAACACATGCTTTGAATGGACCTAACTAACAAAGCCTTCAGTAGAGTGAACATGTCTAGTTTATTGCACCAGCCTGTTTGTTTCTGTGTAAACCGGGTAGCACTGAGGCTGCGTTTAGACGGAAACGATCTGAAGAGAAAACGCAAAAGTGGCGTTGCGTTCTCACTTTTTATTCCACGTTTAGACAAAAGTTTTGGGGGGAAATCTGCGTGCATATGGTGACGCAAAAGTGTGTGAAATTCGATGTAGTATGCACGCCAGGCGGCTAGGTGGCACTACCACACAACACCGCGCGCTTCTACTGTTCTCTCCTTAGTAGTACAAAACCAAAACATGTCGACGCGAACAACAAAAGCTTGTCTGGAAAGACGAGGAGGTGGAGTTGCATGTTTGTGTGATGATGACCGGCACAGTCGACCGTGATAGGCCACAGCACAGCACCCACGGGAGCACTACCAATATCCTGAGCCTCGCAGCCCTTCAGCCGCTGCTTGAGAGCGAGAGGCAGCGGGCAGAGGAGGCTGAAGCAGACCCTCCTCTGACCGCTGCATGCTGACCGCTGCCACTCGCTCTCTCTCTTTCTCTTCATCTGCAACGTTCTAGCCTACTCTGGCTCAAATGAATAGCCTACATATGGTCATCAAACTATAACAACCTTATCCACATTGTCGAAATCATTTAAATATTGAGCCATTACATTGAAAATCTTTTAGATAACAGGAGCCTATAATTTCTGTAGCCTACTCCATAACAACAGACTACCTGGACGCCTTTTTCTCGTCTCTCTCCACACCGCTGTCTTCAGACTTTTGCGTTTTTACCCTTTAGACGGTAACGCGACGGTGGAGCGTTTTTAAGATTTCCACTCTGGAGGGTGGTTTCACTTTTTTGCGTTTTTTAAGCCCCAATATCGCCGTATAAACGAAAGGCACATCCGATAAAATATTTTTTCGTTTTCACCCACGAGCGTCATCGTGTAAACAGGGCCTCAGTGCAGTTTGGTCAGTAGCACATGGACGACGTTGATGCCATCTATACTGTATGATTCAATGTCTCAGGCTGAAGTACGTGCTTTACAGATCATCCTTGTGCCCCCCACTCCCAGAGAACAGCCATACAGTAAGTGTACTCGGCACCCTTTAAAATGGTATGACATTAGTTGCTTATCGTAAATTATCCATGTGTGTTTATCCATGTCTTGCAAGTTGTGATTGTGTTGCAATGGTATTTACAGGCATTTTGGGGCCTTTGTTTCAACCTAAACCAGATAACTAAAATATTTTTTTTTTTAAAAGACTTTTAACGGCACAAAGGGTGACAAACTACTTTTTCGACCCTTAGAGGCCTGAAATCATGTAAAGATCTGTATGAATGTTTAATAATCCATCTAGTTAATTAGCTAATTCCAGATTTGGCTGTACCCAGATATTTACAGGTTGATTAAATTTGCACTTAACAAGCTCCTTAATCACAATAGAAGTTTAATTGATATAATCTGTCCACCTGTGACTGATCTGGGAGCTGCGGATGTGTTTCTGAACACGGGGTCTGTCTTTCATACCACTAAAATATCATATTCACCTTTTTGTTTATACTTCCTTGTGAAAAGACTCACAAGTTTCTTGTTTAGTTTCAATTGAAACTTGTTCTTGGCAACTTTATCTGCTGAGTTCCCATCACTTTTATTTTATTCAACCATAATTAGCTTTTACTACTATTATTTACTTCTACTGATAGAACTGTTAATATTGAAATGTTTATAGTATTGTTTGTTTGGGATTGATTTCTTTTTGGCTGGAGTAATGAAGTTCCACCATTGGTCAGAGTGGGTGTTAATGACTTCAGTGTTGGTGTTTCCCCATTGGCTATTGCCTTTTCACAATGTATTAGCATAACACAGGCGTTTATCTTCGCAATTGGCCATCAATCAGCTGATTAACTTCCTCAATACATGGTTGTGGCTGCTGCTGCCACCTGTTTCAACCGTTTTAATGCACAGGCTCAGGAGCACGGGCAGAGTAGGCTACATGTAGAGGAACGGCACACAGTGTGTAGGCTTACGTAGTTTAAAAAACAGTTGCAAACAGCAGTTACATGAGGCTATTTCTAAATTAATATAGTTAAGGGGCAGGGGTGGGGAAATCAAAGGAAGCAGACAACGCTTTAGTAGAGAAAAAAAAAACTTCTGTAAAATATAACCATCTGAATGTAGCGCAAGGAAAGTTTAGTTTCCGGCAGAGATATTAATATCGGTGTACCGAAATGAGCAGAGAATAAATAAACTGTAAAGTTGTGAGGTGGTATTAAATCTGCAGTGTAGGTGTCAGTTTGTCCATGAATGAATGCTGGAGCTCCTCACAATTAACATTTGAGGCTTTGGTTCATAATTGTCATAGGTTGAAACCTACAGGTCTGTTTAACAGAGTAACAGTAATTACACTAACCATTTAGATGAGTAATCCAGGACAATTAAAAAGCAGTCCTCAATTATTTGTCTCAAAGATATCTTTACCACGTCATGTGATATGCTACTTGAGTACACAACAAATAAATATCACTGGGACCACGACAGATGAACATTTTAATATCTATATTCACATTATAGACACCACCGCTGACTATCCCTTTAACAATTTGGCCACAAATTAAGCACATTCACCATACACGGTCCAGCCATATACTAGGATTTGACCTAATCTTGTTTCGTTTTGACTTTTCATATCAATCTCAGTTTAATATGCTTTTTAGATGTTAATGTATTTTAATTGTTACATGTACAGTTTTTTTGTCTCCCTTGTTGATTCCGTTACCTTTTTTGTAAATGTCGTGCATCATGAAATTATTTAATCGTAATCCTTTTGACCAGATGAACATGTTTTTGAAAACTGAACTTTCCAAAACTAAGAGTGACGTATCTAAATTGTGTACTGTAAAATATATATATATATATATATATATATATATATATATATATATATATATATATATATATATATATATATATATAAAATTAGGGCTGTCAATCGATTAAAAAATGTAATCTAATTAATTACATACTCTGTGATTAATTAATCAAAATTAATCACATACATAATTAACGGTGCCTGAACCGATATTTTTTAAGAAAGTAAAAAAAGAAAAGAAAAAAAGGGTACTAAACAACAGTCGGTGACGTTAAAGAACGGCTTGTTTATTGCTAAGGCAATATGGTCAAAATTAAATGATTTAATAACAATGTATAACAATAACTTATTTCACTAGTAAATTGCTGTTGAATGACAAAAACAACCACCAGATGGGAAAAGGACATTTACAATAACTTCAAATGTACCACGAGGCTGTAGTTTACCAGTTTCATTGAACACACAGTCTGTGTTGTTTTTCCGACAGCAGCTGTAGATTGTTACATACCGGTGTTGAATCCGCTACAGTAAAACACAGTCAGACTTTACACTGTTTAGCGTTAGCTGTCAGCATTGTAACCGTGTTTAATCCAGCTACTAGCTAGCGGTAGGCTAACATTAGCTGCTGTCGAGTATAGCGTTAACTAGCGTCACGTGCAGCGGTGTTTGTGTTGCCTGTATCGTCTTCAGAGCACCAGAGAGAAGTGCAGACATATCAGTAGCACCAGATTTCGGTAGCCAGGGTTGGCAGGAAGAAGATTTTTACAAGTAAATGTTCCAATTAATGATCCAGGCAGCACATTCTCGTTTATTTTTTTTAACGCGTTAGTTTTTCTCAGATTAATTAATTGAAATTAACGCGTTATTTTGACAGCCTATATATATATATATATATATATATATATATATATATATATATATATATATATTATAAATGTTTTTACCCCAACCCTCTGGAAGCGATATAACTTATTGTTTATAGTATTTTTGTTCTAGTAAAGTGCTTTTCTGTAGAATGTACAGTATTTGTTTAAATGTTAAATTAGTTTCTTCTTTATTTGTATAATGCTGTAAATTATACAAACATACTTTCTTTAACATATGACGTTGAGTATAATTTGGTAAGAGATGGTTTTGTAAATCAAACTTGAAGGCATTTCATTTGACACTTGATGCTGCTGAAATCCAAATTGTACAAATCCACGTCCCCCTTTTCAGACAAAATGGTCCTGTTGGATGTTATATTAAAGTTTTTCTGTAGATGCTGTTCCTTAAACATCTTCACCATTTTTGCTTAGCAAATGCTCCCCCCTTTTAGACAGGTCAGAACTTGACATCACCCATAAAGTTTGTTGAGAAGGGAGGTACAGTAAAGGTAGATTTGGAAAGTGTTTGTTTCTAGATGATGTGAATCAATAAACTGGTGCCTAAAAAAACCCATTATTCTGCCTGAGAAAGACACTGGGGCTGGTAAAACATAGTCCAGCAGTAGCTCGGAAGACTCAAGTACTTTGTAACTTTCACTGGAGGTTTTAACTCTGCGTGACTGTGATATCATAAAAAGGTTGTGGCTCTCATGTCACACAGAGCGCTTCATCCTCAGCCCTTGTGCCTTTCAAAAATGAATACTGTCTTCTCCCTTCCTCCATGCTCTCTCATTAACAGCAATGATCTATTTTTGTCTTTGTTTTATATCCTGTACATATGGCTTTCATGTATAAAACAAGCTTCTTTTTTTTTAATAAAACAATTCATGCTTAAAGCAGATAGTGCATCTGTGTTTTTATACATTTTTTTTTATTTTTTAAAGAAACATGTAGATATTTCCTCAGAATGAGCTGCAAGCCAGAGGCTGTTGAAGCCAAATTTGACCAGTTTTACCATGAGTCACTGGTGACTCCACTTAACTATGTTAACAATGTGCTCTGTCAGTTACAAAATGACCCTTGGGTTGTTTTACTAACTTCTCACATACAGTATATCCTGCAGCAACAGGCCAACAGTTTAATTCTTACATTTATCTCTCTAAACAGTATTCATCTACAGTATATCCCATCTCTATTTATTCAGTAAGTTATTAGTGGTTTTAGGAATAGGCCACAATTTTAACGCCTAAAAATACAGTATGCTACTGTTTTTTCTCAATTGTTCAAACCCACTTTCTAAAACACTCCCACAATAGTTAATACTGAACAACACTTAATTTGTGCAACTAAAGGCCTTCACTCATTCAAAACATTTAACTTTCCATAATATAGTATGTCGAGAAAAAGTGATTAAAAAAGTCATGTACAATTTTTGCGAAACATTTATTTAAAAAAATTTGTGTATTATGTCGAAAAAAGTGATTAAAAAGTCAAGAAGGGGCTCAAGGGAAAAAAAAGGCCCAATAGTTAATAGATAATTATTTATATGCAATTTAAACAAAACACTAAATATATTAACACAACTCTGACTGCCTTACCAATTAATCTTATTTCCCTTATGCAATTGTGACAAAATAATCAGTTCACACAGAGACTTTTTAGTATTCATCAGGTTAATCACAAACCGCAAGGAAACTGCCACAATGTGCATGTTTTATGCTACTAGTTTCAAGTATATATTTAGAATAGGTGACAACACCAAGGAGAGGGACATAGTTTTACTAAGAATTTGTTTATTTTGCAAATGGCAGTTCATGATTTTAATTCTTTTGGTGTTATTGGAATAAATAACACTTCAAAAAAATCTTTTTTATAAAAAGTCTCAACAAATATCTTGACACTAAACTGAAAAAGGCTGTTGCTGCAATTGTGTTAATTTTACAGGAAAAACCATTGCACCAATAATGAAAAAAAAAACAATGTTAATATAAGATGAGGAGCCTACGATCCAAATGATGAAGTTACTGTTTAATGCAGGACACTTTTTACATGTTTTGGTCAATTTAGAGATGTTGGTCTATTTTGCTTCCATGTCTTCTTTTACTCTAATGGAAATAAAACTTCCAAAATACATATTTAGATGGTATTTGTTTTAGGCTGCATCTGTAGATTTCTTCTAAATTAATCTATATATTTAAACCTAACTTTTAAGGGGAAAGACTCAAATCATTCACTGGGTAAGTTCTGTGGTGATATGTTTAGTTATTTTGTTTATCCTGTTCACCTGCAGTGCCTTGTCAAATGAATGCCTTTTCATTCGTTAACGCCTAATTTGCATATCAATGTGGCGATCTTGATGACGTAATTAAACCCAGATTTTACTGTAGCTGTTCACATGAAGTGTCTCCATTAAGGACAGTACATTAGCCTGTAGGGCCATGATGCCTCAGCTAAACCTTAGCTAACATATTACATTAGCAAGTAGCTCATGCATGTTAGCAAGACAGAAGTTAACTATTTGTTTTGTCTTTCGTCTAATAAGCTGTAAACTCGACGCACTGGCTGCTTAGTCTTTTGTTCATCACCACTCACCTCCACACAAGACAAGAAAAACGTTCTGGGATAGGAGCTGGAAGGGACTGCTGCCTTTCTAAGAGATAGAGAGAGAGGGCTCGACAAAGTCTCATCTTCACATCTGATATTTAGATTTTTTAATGAAATAAATACATTTGTTTGACAGGGAAGCTGTGTGCAAACAGGAATATTGGCTATTATCATTATGAAAAAACAAAAAACTAAAACTTGCATCCAGAAAAAAGGGCACTTTCTCTGGAGGAGGAAAAAGGGCAGGTACTCAAGCCCCTTTTGATGTCTGTGTGCATGTGCCTGAGCCATAGTACAGAATGTTGAACAAAGTCGTAATATAGTAAGTCAAAAAAAGTCATTGTATAGTATGTCTAAAAAGTCATAGCATATAGTATGACAAAAAAGTCATAATATAAGATGTTGAAAGAGTGATAACAGTCATAGTATAGTTTGTTGAAAAGGAAGTGATAAAAAGACACAGTATAGTATGTCAAGTGATAAAAAAGTCATAGTATAGTATGTAAAAAAAAAGTGATTAAAAAGTAATAATATAGTAAGTCCATACTTACATACTGGTCGAAAAAAAAAGTCAAAGTATAGTTTGTCGAAAAAAATATTTAAAAAAGGTCATAGTGTAGTATGTCGAAAAAAGTGATAAAAAGTCATAGTATAGTATGTCAAAAAAAAGTCGTAAAAAGTCATAATATAGTTAGGCGAAAAAAGTGATAAAAAAGTAATTGTATAGTATGTCGAAAAAGTGATAAAAACTCAGTATAGTGTGTCGAAAAAAATTATAGTATAGTATGTCAAAAAAAGTGATATAAAGTCATAGGATATTGTATGACAAAAAGTGAAAAAAGTCATAGTCATAGTATAGTATGTCGAAAAAAAGTGATAATTTGATCTGCTCTGCAGAGATGGTCTGGGCCGAACATATTGAGGAGGATGAGGAAAAAGTGGTGAATGGAGAAGAGGAAGAGGAGAAACATGGCAAATACATGTGCGTTTTGTCAGCAGAAGTGCCAAATATTCCTACTCATCATACTGTTTAAGTGAGGGTGGATGAGTGTTGTGTATGGGATTGAAACTGAACCTCAGTTTGAGGTGCTGATCTCAGTGAGCTATTGGCCAGGTGATCATACTTCTGGCTAAGACGGTCAGAAATGTATTAAGTAATATTCTATGAAGTTGTGTACTTTGTCTAGTAAGGTCTGTAATTTATTTTATTATAAATCATAGCATAGTATGTCGAAAAAAGTGATAAAAAGTCATAGTATAGTATGTCAAAAAAGTGATTAAAAAGTCATAATATAGTAAGTCGAAAAAAGTGATAAAAAAGTCATGGTATAGTATGTCGAAAAAAAGTGATTAAAAAGTCATAGTATAGTATGTCGAAAAAGTGATAACAGTCATGGTATAGTATGTTAAAAAGAAGTGATAAAAAAGGAATAGTATAGTAATTTGAAATAAGTGATAATAGTCATAGTATACTATGTCAAAAAAGTGATTAAAAAAAGTCATAGTATAGTATGTCGAAAAAAAAGTGATAAAAAAGTCAAAGTATAGTTTGTCGAAAAAATTATTAAAAAAAGGTAATAGTATAGTATGTTGAAAAAAGTGATAAAAAGTCATAGTATAGTATTTCAAAAAAGTGATAAAGTCATAGTATAGTATGTCAAAAAAGTGATTAAAAAGTCACAGTATAGTTTGTAAAAAAAAAAAAAAAAGGGTTAAAAAGTCGTAGTATATTGTATGACAAAAAGTGAAAAAGTCATAGTATAGCATGTTGAAAAGTCCTAGTAATAGTAATAGTATGTCAAAAAAATGTGATAATTTTATCTTCTCCATAGAGATGGTCTGGGCCGAACATATTGAGGAGGAAGAGGAAAAAGTGGTGAATGGAGAAGAGGAAGAGGAGAAACATGGCAAATACATGAGCGTTCTGTCAGCAGAAGTGCCAAATATTCCTACTCATCATGTTGATAATGCCCAAGGAACAGGCCTACTGTTTAAGTGAGGGTTGATGAGTGGCGTGTATGGGACTGAAACGCTAAACCTCTCGCTCTATAAACCAGTATCAACCTTGTTGAGCTACAGCCCCTCCTTGTTAACCTAGGAAACAAACTAATGAGCTGATCATTTCAGACAGGTGTGTTGATGCTCAGAAACATCTAAAACACACTGGGAAGGTGTCCAAAGCAGAATGTCTGATTAGGTATAAGATGGTCCCCTTGTAACTTTAGGGGTTTGAACTCACACCCTTTGGGTTTGAAGACAAGTGCTGAGCTCAGTGAGCTATTGGCCAGGTGATCATACGTCTAGCTAAGACAGTCAGAAATGTATTAATCATAAGTAATATTCTATAAAGTTGTGTACTTTGTCTAGTAAGGTCTGTAATTTATTTTATTATAAATCAAAGCATAGTATGTCAGAAAAAGTGATTAAAAAAGTCATAGTATAGTATGTTGAAAAAAGTCATAAAATGTCATAGTATAGTAAGTAAAAAAAAGTCATAGTATACAATGTTGAAAAAAGTTAGTTTAGTAAGTCGAAAAAAGTCAGTGTAGAATATTAAAAAAAGTCATAGTATGGCAAAAAAAAAAGTCATTAAAAGTCATAATATAGTAAGGCAAGTAAAGTATGTTAAAAATAGTCACAGTGTAGTATGTCGAAAAAAAGTGATAAAAAAGTCATATAGTATGCCGCTAAAAGTGATAAAAAAAAGTCATAGTATAGTATGTCGAAAAAAGTAAGAAAAATAGTCATAGTATGGTATGTGGAAAAAAGTGATAATAAGTAACTGTATAGTATATCGAAAAAGTAATTGTATAGTATGTTGAAAAAAGTGATAAAAAAAGTCATAGTGAATGAATTGTATTATTGTGTCATGCACACAATAAAAGTACAAGCCACCGTTATTTATAACAAAGGACCAGATACCAGAATAGCATCCACACACGTTCTACTCACACGTTTCTTCCTGTCAATGTTCATCTATCTTGTCCCTATTTACAACAATTGTGAAAAAGCAAATGAGAAGAACTTTAAATTCCTTTTTCTTTTTTATTTATATACAAAATGTATTTTGAATCCTTCTCTATTCATGTTTTTACTGAAACATTTTTCAAATGTATTTTAGTAGGAATAGGCCAAGATTTGAACACCTAAAAACAAAAAACATGATGTGCTGAAATAGCTTTTCCCTCTACCGTACTCAACACTAAGGCTGCCCTCTAGTGGTTGCACAAAGCATTAAGCCAATCTGTTAACGTGGCTATGACACATTACTGCCTGTTAGTTACACAACAGTATGTCAGTTTCATGAAGTATAAAAAGAGTAGCATAGCTCCAATTTTTGCACAAGGCAAATCTTTATTAATGTCTCCAGGCATTTATTATTGATGACACTTGTGCTGTAATAATCCCAGAGTCACAACAACATCAAACAGTCAACTTTGTCAGGGTTTATGGTTTCAAATAAGTTACTTACAGGTTGTGTAATGTGATACCAATATGATCCCTGCCACTTTACAGTTTAGATTTTAATATTCACAGGATAAACACAGTTGTGAACAGCAAGTTGACTGTGTGTGTGTGTGTGTGTGTGTGTGTGTGTGTGTGTGTGCGCTAATAGGCTTCTTTCCTCCAAAAGGCACTCGAAAAAGACATTTCCACTGCACGGTTAAAATAAATCAACTCACTCATCATTATTTCTACACTGTCAGAATTAGTAAATATTTATACCACCAATCTGACCTGAAGTTGTAGTGGGGTTCAAATAATCTGCATTTGATCACTTTCAGTTTTACATACACTTTTGTATCTTCATTAACTCTGTCTGAGCTGTCTGATGGGATTCCAGGTACTGATGGCTATTTACATTATATCAAAAGTAAAAATTATTTTCTTTGTTTGGAAGATTTGAGTTAAAATGGAGGCAAGCATTGATTAAATATGGATATGATTGACTCTATAAATGGACTGTAGGCATACGTGTGAGAGGAGATTATCACCTGAAGGTATCATGTAATGTTAATATTTAATATTCAAATAAACCCAGGAAATCAGCTTCCACAAGTATGGAGCCCCAAAGTGTTCAATAATGAATAAATTATCAAGCAATTATAACATAAAGAATTCCACGAAAAATTGTGTTAAATTTATAAATCATAAAACAATAATTTTGGGATCATTTCAGAAATTTTATTGGAGTTAATTTGTATTTCATAATTGACATTTTTAAAATGTTACTTTTTATTTCATGATGATCACTTTTTACTTCATAAAGTAATTTTAATAATATTGATGTCACTTTTCAGCCATTCACATGTCCCCCTGCCTCGCTTAAGCTAGCTCAACAACTGCTATTAAAGCCAGTTAGCTCCTGTTGGCTGGAACGACAACAATGTCAAAGTAATTCCGAATGAACCAACTCGAGGAGGCAGCGGCTGTAAATAAACACAGTACACAGACATCATGACTAAAACCTCCTGTGCAGCTTAACAAGGCTACATATGCTACACTACCTACCTACCTAGCTGGCTGACTAGATAGGTACAGCTGCAAGCTTGAAATATTACTTAGCATCATCAGCAGCTAGCTGGTAAATTCAGAGTAACTTTGGCTGCATTTTGTTCCTAAATATGTTCCTCATTGAAACAAGTCCGAGAAGAGCAAAACGCCAGACAGTCTCTCTCTCTCTCTCTGGTTGCTAACAGGAGCTAGCTAACACTGTCTTTTCACTTTGATGCTGAAAAATAATTCAAGCTCACAACCCTGCCTAGCTTGTTAGCCATGCTAGGTTGTAAACTTAGCATGTGCAGCCTTGTCAAGCTAAGATTTAAAAGCTAAAAAGGTTTAGTCACTGTGTCTGTGTTTATTTACAGCAGCAGCAGCAGCAGCAGCAGCAGCAGCGAGAGGACTGATTGAGAATAACTTTGACATTGTTGTTGTTCTAACAGGAGCTACCTATACAGTTAAAGGGCTAAATTTGATAGCAGTTGGTTAAAGAGAGGCAGGAGGCATGGGGCAAGGTGAGGGGCCAATGACAACACCATTGTCATGTAAATTGAAAATATAAAATGTGTTCTGAAATAAACAGTCATTGAGAAAATGTCATTATGAAATTAAAACAAACATTTGAAAAGGGTCACTTTGAAGTAAAATGTCAATAACCAAATAAAAATGAACTCCAATAAAAGTTGCTATGAAAATAAGAATAATGAAATAACATGACATAATAATGAGTTCAGTATTCCTTTAGTTATTTTACACATTGTTCATTTATATATTTTACATTTTTATTCACATGATTGTTAATTTCAAAACTTTTTTGATTTATTTAATATTGAACGCATTAGGGTTCCATACAAATGACTTTAAGGTGAACCTTTCTCACCATTAAACCAGCACAGAGAAGTAAACATGAACTTGGGTATTTACCGTATTGATAAAAGTCCTTAAAAAGGACAGCACCACTTGGACTCTTCCACCCCATCTCTTAAAGTGGTTATAATGGCTATCAGTGAGCAGCTACAGTTTTACAGTTTACTTTCAGCAAATGTACCATTGAACATTTTCACATTGCAAACTCTTTCTCCAGCAGTTGTTACATGACACAGAGTCCAGCTGAGTCTCAAACCTTCATGTTTATTATCCTCCGCTCTCTTTATTTATTAAGCCACTTGAATTTGTAATGCGGTTCAATCAGTAAGGATCCCTTCTGTCTCATTTCTCTCACTGGTTATAGTCTGTACAAGGTTGCAATATATTTTGAGTATTATGCGTGAAAAGGAAGAGGCATGGCTCAGTCTTGGCATCACTGATTCAGATTTAAATTAACATGAGAGCATAAACACACTACACTGACAGTATCAGTCTTTAAAAGATGTGCGCCAGCAACATAATTGGCCACTGGATTATAACTATCAGGAAAGGCCAAAAGTGTGGTAAAGCTGAAGTGTTGAGAGCTGCAAAGACAGCAGGATTATTACAGTCACACACACATGCACACAGAACAGTGATAGAGTTAGGATGCTTCTTGTGCTTCTACGCCTGTTAGGAACATCAATGAAGAGCCATTAACAGGCACCGGAAAGATGAAACTATGTATTTTATATAGAAGTATAGTGTGAAGGCCTAACTGAGCAGGGAAAATATTACCAGTCCCAAAATACTGGCCTGAATGCAGCCAAGGCGCGAGGCATAGATCTTCTACAGATGGAGTCCACTGAAGTATTACCTGTCACCCCCAAATGCTGCAGCCAGGTAAATCAGCAGAAGCATTGCCGGCTGCCCTTGGTAACCTCCTCAGAGGAGTGGACGGTGTTGGGAACAAATCCACTCTTGACGCCCTCCCAGCCATCCTGGATCTTGATGTCCCCGCTCCGTACCAGCTCAAAGATGTCTCTTGTCAGATCCACAAACGCCTTAAGAAAAATAAACAAAAATCAAAACCAGATTATGAAGGATCATAAACTAATCTAAACTAAGAAAGGCCACAAGATATGGTCAAAAACATAAAGACACAATAAGAGAATCACAGCTGATCTTGTCTGTGAAGAAAAAGTAAATTTCATACACACCTTCTCAACGTTGATAGATTCTCGTGCCGAGGTCTCCACGTAGCGCATCCCATAGACCCCCGCCATCTTCTCTGCCTCCTGCTGGGTCACCTGGCGTTGGGCCTCTAGGTCACACTTGTGACCGACCAGCAGGAAGACAATGTTGTGTGGCTGGACGTGGCTCTGGGCCTCCTCCAGCCAGTTGTGGACGTTCTGGAAGGAACGCCGGTTTGTGATGTCAAAGAGTAAGAGCCCGCCCACTGAGTTACGGTAGTAAGCTCTGGTGATGGACCTGGAAAAATAGACAGATGGATTTTGAAACTAACTTTGTCGTTTGTGCTAAAAATAAAAACCACCGCTGAAGAGAGTCCCCAACAAATGCCCAGCTGTTTAATGGCTAGTGTGGCAGAAATGCAATATCATATTTATAATTATGTTGTCATTTGTGTATAATCACTTGAACTTAAGAATTGTGTTTGTTAGCTTAGAATGAGCCCTTAATATCTAGGCTACATTGGGGTCCTCTTCCATGGAGCTGTGTCTACAGATCCGGGATCTTCAACAGGGGGTCCGGGACCCCCAGGGGGTCCTCAGAGTCAATGCAGGGGAGGCCTCCAAATTATTGTTAATTGTTGTGTTGTGTTATATTGTTAATCTTTTTCAAAAATTAAAGTCTTAACATGAATCTAACATATTATTAGCAAATATAACTCCCCTCTGATGATAGGCTTACTGGCCTATAGGTATAGTCACTAAGGCCATCCACAAATACAGTACAGTTCATCCTAAGAATTCAATGTGCCACATTAAAACATGATTTATAAAATCACGCCAACACTTATCAGACTATTTTAATAGCTTTGTATTTATATGCAAAAAATGTATGTATAAAAGCTTTAGGCCGCCCTACATGTTACTGTAGGCCCAGTTTATTATGCAATTTAATATTATACAATATACAGTGCCTGACAAAAGTCTTGTCGCTTATCTAAGTTGTAGGAACAACAAATAATAACTTGACTTGTAGTTGATCAATTGGAATCAGAAATGGCTTATATGAAAGGCAAAGGCTTCTGGATTATGCTTATTATACCAAAATAAAGTTTTGTATCATTCATTGAGTTTTATCATTGAATTAGGACAGAAAGGTCAGATTTGGCTTGGACAAAAGTCTTGTCGTGTCTTTATATGATTCAACCAATCACAGATTAGAGTTTCACCTGTGACAAATACTGTAATTAACACATTCCTGGGTGTGTATAAAAAGAACTCCAGCACACCAGACCTTCATGTGAAGTGCAACCTGACCTCTCACAACATGCCAAAGATTCAACCACAGACCAAAGTGCTGATCATCAAGAGCCTGAAGACCAAGTCTGCTGCTGAGGTGGCAGACATCTTCAATGTATCCAAACGTCAAGTGGAAAGGATAAGAAAAAGATTTGAAGAAACTGGTGAAGTTCATGACAAGTCCAGGTCAGGCAGACCCCGTAAGACAACTGTTCGAGAGGACCGTTTGTTGCTTCGACAGTCCAGGGCCAGCCCTTTTTCTGGGCTGGCCACCAGAAACCCCTGTATCTATAACAACAGTTTGTCGAATTCTCTCACGCAGTGGCCTCCATGGCCAAATTAGTGCTCACAAACCAGCATTAAACAGAAGACAACTAAACTAAAAAAGTGTGTTGCATTTGCAAAGGCCCACAGCTTGGTGAAAGGATGGACAGTGGAAAAGTGGCAGAAGGTTGATTTTTCTGATGAATCATCCATTGAACTGCATCCCAATTGCTGCAAATACTGCAGAAGACCTGTTGGAACCCGCATGGACCCAAGATTCACCCAGAAAACAGTCAAGTTTGGTGGAGGAAAAATCATGGTTTGGGGTTACATGCAGTATGGGGGTGTGCGAGAGATCTGCAGAGTGGATGGCAACATCAACAGCCTGAAGTATCAACAAATTATTGCTGCCCATTACATTCCAAACCACAAGAGAGGGCAAATTCTTCAGCATGTCATACTTCAGCCTCCACATCAAAGTTCCTGAAAGCGAAGAAGGTCAAGGTGCTCCAGGATTGGCCAGCCCAGTCACCAGACATGAACATTATTGAGCATGTCTGGGGTAAGATAAAGGAGGAGGCTTGGAAGATGAAACCAACGAATCTTGATGAACTCTGGGAGTCCTGCAAGACTGCTTTCTTTGCTATTCCAGATGACTTCATCAATACGTTATTTGAGTCATTGCCGAGACGTATGGATGTAGTCCTCCAAGCTCATTTTCTTTTTCCCAAGGCACCATGACTTTACGTATGCTCTGATGTTATTGTAGCATGTTTGTGTATTCACAATAAAGTATAATTTCTACCGTACATTACAGTATTTTTATATGCGACAAGACTTTTGTCCAAGCCAAATCTGACCTTTCTGTCCTAATTCAATGATAAAACTCAATGAATGATACAAAACTTTATTTTGGTATAATAAGCATAATCCAGAAGCCTTTGCCTTTCATATAAGCCATTTCTGATTCCAAGTGATCAACTACAAGTCAAGTTATTATTTGTTGTTCCTACAACTTAGATAAGAGACAAGACTTTTGTCAGGCACTGTATGCAGTAGGGGGTCCCTGCTCTATCTTTCTCTCAGTTAAGGTGTCCTTGGCTTAAAAAACGTTGAAGACCCCTGGTCTAGATGGTAACCCTAGATTTGCGAAAACTCTCACTAGACTCGCTGCCTAACAACCTAGCCTAAGCATAACCATTTGAGGTCAATACCTAACCTTAACCATCTCGTGAGTATTTCCCAAATCTTGGATTACCATCTAGACACAACCCTTCCACTGAGTCTGCTAGTTGTCACTAAATCCTACACACTGGTCCTTTGACTGTGCCTTTTGTTATTACAGTACATATGTTTTGAAGATGTACATCTTCAGCCCCAAGCCCATTGGTTCCTACTGAAGATGTACATCTTCAGTAGGAACCAATGGGCTTGGGGCTGAGAGCCAGACAAACTTGATCATGGGATTTGTTAACAATAACAAAATATAGTATATTGCCAGCCTTATCCTTTAATGGTTAAGATATGGTTAGGGTTTGGCAACTTAAACACTTGCTTAAGGTTAGGGAAAGATTGTGGTAACAGTTTAAAACTAAGGAACTGTTAACTGTTGGATTGTGATGGTATGTTCTGGCTTTACCTGAACCTCTCCTGTCCCGCAGTGTCCCAGATCTGAAGTTTGATTCTTTTGCCCGGCTCGATCTCCACCAGGCGGGAGAAGAAGTCCACCCCCACCGTCGGGTCTGACACCTGGGCGAAGCGGCCCTCAGTAAACCTTCGGATCAGACACGACTTGCCGACCGTGGAGTCTCCAATGACGATCAGACGAAACTGATAAAGCCATATCGTCTCCATGTCTTCTCAAAATAAAATCTTTGAGAAAACACAATCGTTCACTCATCAGTCACTGTCATCCATATTATGGCTTCAAATGTCTTGTTTTGTCCAACTAATAATCCAATACACAAAGAGACTGAGTTTACCATTATATGGCCTATGACTTGTATCAAAATACAAAATAATGTTTTATCTGTAGCCTAGTCTACATCTTTTTTTCACACATAAAATTCAAATTCAAACATGGTGGGGAACAAAATAAAAGAACTTAAAATCAACACACTGTAAAACTTCTAAACTGTGAAAACAACAGTTGCCTAAAATGGCACTTTCGTCTTTAGAAACAGAGGATCTGTTTAATAGATTCAGACTAAAAACAAATGTGCATTTAATCCACAGAATGTGTCGACCACATGTATTATGCTTGGATTATGGCTCCCACCATGAGGGGAGAGTAATAGGCTCAAATCACCTCAGCAGTGTCCATGTGATTTACAGATGGGTGATCTAATTTTAGGGGAAGGAAGGAGGGGGGAGGCCACTCCTCTCCAACTCAATAAACATTGGTGTGTAGTCAGCCCCCATGTGGATAGTTGCTATATAATAGCTGGTTGTTATACAGCAATAACATAATGAGGCCTTGAAGCTACCAAAACATAAATTTAATGAAGAGATAGCTGCTAAACAGGACTGCCAGTTGACAATAAATATTTGCCACTGCTTCCTAGAAGACATCAGTGTTGCCCATTATAAGATATCCTGCAAAGTTTATTTAAAAATATGAGTAAATTAATTGAATCATGAGGCCCAACCCACTTAGCTTAATTCCAGTATGAGTATTGTTTACATTAATGATTAACATTCAGGAAAACAACCTAATAAAAATCAGTAAATAATGACCTACCTTAAAGTTAAGAGCTCAGTTCCCCGTAAAAAGCAAACCCCATATTGATGATTAGGCTATGTCTTCTAAAAACGATCATCCAGAGTAGCAGTGGTTGTGTTATAACCCGCCAATAACATGAATCATATTACCAGGCCTCTTGTCCACCATTAACACGTGATCCGTTTTTAAAGATAAAACCAGCCTGTTGAGTGTGCAAACCGTCAGATGATCCGATCTGTTGGTTTATTTGACTGTTGATATTTTCGCGAGGATCCGCGGATGAAATGGCAGCAGGACACAGCAGCAGCATCACACGTCTTCCTCGCCCTCATCAGCACCATTACCGTAACTGCACGCAGAGCAGCGCAGCAACAATACTCGGTCATACTGCCTCCTTGAAAGGCTGTTCAAAGGGAAAGCAAAAAACTGTAGGCTACTTACGAAGTGAGCGCACATGAACATAATAATGTAACATGCAACATTGTTTACAACGACTGCCGCCTCACCCTAACCCCACCCCAACCTTCGGAGAGACATTAGGCTAGCCTACATAAATGAACACAAATTGGAAATAAAATAAATAAATAAAATATATCCTACACTGACCCTACACAAACCTAGCAGGCACATGTTGGCCTACAGATGTAGAAAAAAAAAGAGAAAAGTCTCAACCTATCCAAGAAAGTGCACTTAGCTGCGTGACAAATTCCGAAGCCAATTTCTTTTACGAGGACCTCTTGAACGCACCACTAGTTATTAACAGCTGTGTTGGAGTTGCTCACATGAGCTAAGAGTCGGCACTTGGCAGTGAAGTAAACGGATTCAGAACGTCATGTGTGATTAAACGGGAGGACTGCAGTGATCACAGGCAGGCTTAACAGCTTATTTCGCAAATCTCGATGATATTGGATCATAATAACTTTTTTGTTAGTGCATTGGATCGAAGAAAATGTCCTACTAGCCCAATAAAATATTGTCTACTTTCCATACCTTTACTATAGCTAGTTTACAGTTTTGCAGCATCCTTTGTTAAGTTACTATAATTCTCCGAGGAGTTGTTTAGCCTGCAGAGCTGCAGCCATGCAGCAGGAGCTTTTGTTCAAAGTCCTGGTCATCGGGGACTTGGGAGTCGGAAAAACGTCCATCATCAAGCGGTACGTGCATCAGATCTTCTCCCAGCACTACCGAGCCACCATCGGCGTGGACTTCGCCCTTAAGGTGCTGCAGTGGGACAATGACACTGTGATCCGGCTACAGCTGTGGGACATAGCAGGTCAGTCAAACTTTAACGAGTCACATAGCCTACTGGTTTACAGGTTTATGATTGCATCAGGTGATTGTTAAAACTAAAAAGCTCTGCAGGATTTATGTTCTGTAGAAAAGAATGGATGTTTTACTAAAAAATAATCTTTGGAAACAAAACCCTTTTGTTTCACCTTCAGCAGCTTGGAAAATCTGTAAATTCTTAGAGCTACTTCTGGTAATAAGCAAAAGCTTGAGGGCAGTTTTAGGAAAGTAGGAGCATGTGAAAAACATTCATTAAATAAATGGAATTTGGACAAAACATCTCCAACTTATCAAGCAGTTTCTGAGTCCTGAGAGTCTTGTATTCTGCCAGTGCTATACAATTATATTCACTGCTTTCCAATACAATCAACTCCTTTCAAAAGTGTCTTGAAACAATATAAAGAATAAGATAGACTGATGCACTAAAATACAAAAAATGACACTTTTTTTCTTCCTTTTTATGACTCAGTGATGTACAAACATAGGTTGATAAGATGGAGATTTTTGCAGTGAGTGATGTGAACTCCCAGTGAGAGTGTGAGTTTGTCTGCTGGATGCCTGGGTCCCTCCCTGTCATTTGAAGCCTGGTTGAGGAATGTAGATCTTGTGCCTGACTGTGACTCAAGTGATCCCATGCTCATAATGTCAGTCACATGATGGCGGCTACTGTAAAATAAACACACTCACACAAACTCACTTTATTTATCACTAATAAACCATGCTGTGAGTTGATTTAATTTTACAGACTTGAAAGTTGTCTTTACATAATTGTGTGTGTGTGTGTGTGTGTGTGTGTGTGTGTCTGATTGGCTGTTCCACGCGTCCCAGGACAGGAGCGGTATGGGAACATGACTCGTGTCTATTACCGGGAGGCGGTGGGAGCGCTGGTGGTGTTTGACGTGACGAGGGCCTCCACTTTCGACGCGGTGCTGAAGTGGAAGGATGACCTGGATTCCAAGGTCAGCACACTGAGACCTTTATTTCTCACTTGTCATTCTGTCCCTTTCAGGTGTAAAAAATCACATTATACCTGCACAAAGCCGGCCACAACCACACAACAACAATTTATGCCAAAAATTTAGGCTGTGTTATTGTTTTGGTTAAAAAATAATAAATGTCTAATTAAATCTAACCTTAACTCACAGTTACTGTATGGACATCATCCACATTTCAGTCTAAATAGCCTTAATTTTCAATGCAGCATTTCATTGTCTACTGCTTGTTGTATTTACCTGGGTTTCATGTACTTTAGGAACAAATTCAAAGTGAGATTATGCTAAGAAAGGATGTAACAGTTGTCAGAGGCACACATGTGTGTTGGGGGCTCTAAAGTCCAGGACTGTAAAAAACTCTATATAAAATTTGTTTGAAGAATTGCAGCTACAATGCCCAAAATTCTTTGCAAGGTGACCTCAATAGACTGCACACAGCAGAGGCAAAAAATACTATGTTGGAACTGCTTAAGGTGTCAGTATGCTTCAACCGAAGTGCATGTCAGATTCAGAACTAGTCCGTGTACTACGTGTCGTCTAACCATGTACAAATGCAAAAGTGTTTATTTGAAGACAGGATGAAAAGCCTGCTGTCATACAGTCATACCTGGAAGGCCTGGTGTTGCACTTCTACACACAAAAAGTGACAGAAGAAGACAAAAATTGAGAATTGAAAGCTTGAGAAAGTTAAAGTAATTGTGAGTTCCAACGCTTCCAAAGCTGTGAGGGGAGGGGGGTTCAGATGCTATTTTACCATCCGAGAAGCATTCCTGTTAAAGCGTACTGACACCTTAAAGTGGCTGTAATCAATATGTTCATAATAACAATTAATCAAATGTAAAAGAAAAGTGACAATGTAAAATGTGTCATTAGAGTTGTTATATCATATCTTAAGATAGATAAGAGAAGGGTATGTATATATATATATATTTTTTTTTTTTTTTTTACAACAAATAGCCTACAGTCTATACAAACATCATCTAACCTGTCTTTTTTTCTCTCCTAAGGTGACCCTGAACCACGGGAGGCCAGTTCCAGCTGTACTCTTGGCCAATAAGTCGGACCAGCTGGGTTCCCAGCAGCCCAAACTCGACTCCTTCTGCAGGGAAAACGGCTTTGTTGGCTGGTTCGAGACCTCTGCAAAGGTACGAGAGGGGAGATAGTGGATACTTGATTTTGGATGCAATTACTGCAGCAAGTCAAATCACTGAAAAATACATTTAGAGTTAGATTGAGGTGGCAGTCACATTTTCCACAAATCATTTAATATACTAGTGATTTCAATGCAAATATAAAAGGCTAAAGGGCTTTTTTGATTAACTCCCAAATGGAAAGAGTTGTAAAGGGGCTTGATTCAGGGCTAAATCACAGTCATTGGCTCTATACATAATGTGCACAGTCAGGTAGGTTACCTAGATATTTAACCGGCTAAAATAATAGCATTGTTATTACAGAAGTCCACTCTAAAAAATAAATGATTCCGAAAATTACTGTTAGGCATTTCAGTGCAAACACTAAAAGACAGGAAACATGATTTGCTGTGCTCTCAAGAGACAGATAGAGGAATGTCTGCAGTCTGGTGTGAATTCACCTACTGTTTTTTTCTCCCGTTCAGAGCCGGTCTAATTAGTTACACACCAGGGTGCGAGTCAGAGACAGTAGTGTAGCTAGTAAACACAAAGGCTCAGCAGACAGGACAGAAACAATATCAGTGTGTCACATCCTGGCTTCTTATTAGTTTAGTGTGCAATGTCAGAATGAAAAGGGAGACAGTCAAGTAAGTCAAAATCAGACTTTTTCATATGCTGTATTTCCCATTCTGACTGTGATACAGGCTGCGGTGCTTTGCTAATTAGCACTAAACTCAAACTACAACTGACTCTCATGGATATGTCATTATTTTTGCAGATATTTGGTCATAAACAAAAGTACTGGATGAATTGAAATTTTGACCTGATGATGGCACTAGATGGAAAGTTAGGGAGCTACAAAGTCAGTAGAGTTCATCTTTTGGGAACCATGAATGTCTGTACAAAAATCCACGGCAATCCAGTCAATGGTTGTTGAGATATTTCAATTTGGACCAAAGTGCCAGACCGACCGACCAACATTGCCACTATGGCTGTGTGTGGAGTGGCTAAAGAGTACGTGATTTTTTTCACAGGTCTTCTTTTATTCTCTCCCTCAGGAAAACGCAAACATCAATGAGGCAGCGCGCTGCTTGGTGGAGCACATTCTGAACAACGAGGAGAGCCCGGTGGTAGAGCGAGACCCCAGCTCCCTCGTCTTGTCTGGATACACTAACACCACGAAGGATAATCCCAACTGCTCGTCATGTGTGAAATGGTGACTCCTGACCAATCATAGATAGCCAGGAAGTGAACAGCTGTGAGGCCACAGCCACAGAGAGAAGTTTGGCTCAGGGAAATTGCCTTAGGCTATAGTGATTAATGAAGAAAACTGTAAAACGGGTTAAACTTTGTACCCATGTTCATGGGCTGTGTTCACACTGCAGGACAACAGGATAGCTGGAGCGCAACTTTAAATAAATTTAGACGTGATTTCTGAAGATCCTTTAAAAAGTCTGACATTTAGTCTTTTTAATTCAAGGTAAAAAAAAAAAAAAAAGTCCTAAATTTTAGGAAGCTAGGCATTAAATGAATGCCTTTCAGACTGATATGTCAACCTTTTATTTTTATCGTTATGACATATATTTTACAACTACGGAAAAAAGTTTATTTCTTGTTTTTTTGCCACGGAAATTATTGTACAGTATTATGTTTTCTAAAGTCGTTACATTTGCACATGAAAAGTACTATTATGTACACTTTTTGTACCTTCACTTCTCTGCTCTGCTTTAAACATATTTGACATTGTGCCTTTGACATTAAGCTGAACTGACGGCTCCTAAAACTTTGGCACTTTTGCATCTGCAGTGTGAACATGGACATAAAATCATGAAGCCTTCATGCATTCCTTGCACTCTTTTGCTTAGCCGACCATCATGCAGTCTACTATTAGATCAGTGGACAAGAGTGAGTCAAATTAAGTCATTAAGAGAAAATGTTCGAAATGTCATGCATATTGTGGACCTAATATGAGTGCTGACTGCATCACACAGGCCTGAGATGATTAATTTGAGATTTACCAAAGTGAACTTGAACCTCAAATTAAACCTTGTGTTTACATACAAGAGCGTGTCTCCATCCACCCAGTCCCCACTCATGAGTGTGACTGAGAGGAAAATATTTCTACAGATTCAGGTTTCTGTTGCTTACCAGCTCAAGCTAAAGAATTACATTCCGATTCACACATATCTAATATGTTTACTGTGCATAAAAATGAATTTGCTCATCAGCTTTCTGGCAGAGAGTTAGATGATACGGCCAGCAGCCAGTTAGCTTAGCGTAGCTTAACATAAAGACTGAAAGCTGGCTCTGTCCATACAAAACCTACCAGCACATCTAAATCTCAAAAACTAACACATTATATATGTTTTGCATATAAAAACCAAAGAGTTTAAAGGTCCTATGACATGCTGCTTTTTGGATGCTTTTATATAGACCTCAGTGGTCCCCTAATACTGTATCTGAAGTCTCTTTCCCGAAATTCAGCCTTGGTGCAGAATTACAGCCACTAGAGCCAGTCCCTCAATGAGCTTTACTTAGGATGTGCCATTTATGTGTCTGTAGCTTTAAATGCTATTGAGGAGGAGAGGGGGGGGTAAGGTGGAGGGTGGGGGTGTGGCCTTGACCAACTGCCATGCTTCGCTTGTTTTCAGGCCATGATGTCTCTCTCTCTCTCATGGGTGGGCCAAATTCTCTGGGTGGGCAAATCAGAGAAAGGGGAGGTAACCTTGCTCCTTATGACCTCATAAGGAGGAGATTCCAGATCGGCCCATCTGAGCTTTCATTTTCTCAAAGGCAGAGCAGGATACCAGAGCTTGGTGTACATCTATCACCATTTCTAGCCACTGGGGGACCATAGGCAGGCTGGGGGAACTCACATTAATGTTAAAAAACCTCATAAAGTGAAATGTTCATGCCATGGGACCTTTAAACAACATCTAACCTTTTTATGAGCGTTATGTGTGGAACTATTTCTTGGCTCTGAGCAGATGAAATAGTCTGGCACTTAAGCTCCCTGTAAAACGGCAAATTGTCGTCTTTACACTTCAGTTTTTGCGTGGATTAAACAGACAAGAAGAAGGTATGCTTTATTAATCCCACAAGGGATATTACTATTAATCACACACAGGCCCAAATACACACACAGGACCTATACACATGCATTATGTCTGGAGAGATGTCAGCGTGAGGTGGCTGCTTCACAGAATGGCGCCTCACGCAGTTGGGGATTCGGTGTCTTGCTCAAGAGCATTTTGGTTCCCAAGCCAAGTCCCCACAGACCAAGCTACTGCCGCACCCAAGATACAACTTGTTATTAAGTGAGCCTTAATGGTGCTGAAATTGTGTTACCTTTTGATAGAACCAAGCTAGCCGTCTCCCCCCGTTTCATTGTCATTTCTCAGCACTCCTTTTTCTTTTGCCTGTGCATTGGTCAAGGGCACTCACCTAATATAACAGCCTGGAAATGCGAGATATAAATGATCACTCAGACACTGATGTTTTCTCTCCAGTAGCTCCAACGAGAATTGTTGTATTTACAATAAATGCAAAAAGACACAACAAGATAACAACAATTACTAATTTTCTGGTGAATATTGACAAAAATAGTATATAAAATAATAAACAAGACCTCACATATACAGTAACTTAAATATGCAAATAAACAAAACATTATTTAAACATTAATTTCTCTCTAAAGTCTTTCTTGCTTACAATAAACAGTTTCCAAAAATAGCATCACAATATACGTCATTTTTACCACATACATCCATTAAAACTTTCAGGCTCTGTGTACGGCAGTACTTTTAGAGTATGTGCATGCATACATCACGTGTACCTTTATGTCCCACCCGTGCTGTTCTGTAATGGCTGCTAGGAGTCACGTTAGACTGGTGGATTTAACTAAGCACTTAACATGAATATACAGCTTCTAACACATTTTTAACAAAACCAGAATACACAAAGAATTTCGCTAACAAATTTCTTACGGTTTAAGCACATAAACATTAATTTTCATACCTGGAAATGCGAGATATAAATGACCACTCAGACAACGATGTAATGACAAACAATCTAACAGATCACAGATCCGAAATCTTTAGCCTATACAAATGTTCTCAAACAGTAGGCCTATTTACTATGTTAAACATTTTAGAAATTTTTTAACCTTCTTTTAAGGAACATTTTTAACAAGTTTTGATAGATCTTTTTACATTCACTTTTATGAATGTACCCTATTCATGACTCTTCAATTATGATCTCTTTGATCTTTGACTCAACAATTTCAAAATTGTATATCAAATCAACCTATCACACTAACATACAGTTGTTGGTGCTAAGCTAACTGGCTGCTGGCTGTAACTCAATATTTAACAGATATGTATCTTCTCATCTAAAGCTGAACAAGAAAGTGAATAAGGGGTGTTTTATTTCTTTGAGATGTTGTTTTGTTCAAATGGATTTTTAATATTATCATGCATGATTGAAACCATTAAACCTCTGTACACAAAAAGATAACATGTGTTGACTGCCCACAGTGTCCTGCCTTATTTCTGCCCATGACTTTCAGAGAGTCATGTTGTCATAATCCATTCATTTGAATTGTGTAGTATGTTCTTTAGAAACTAGGTTTACCTGGTTTCACTGGGTTTGAACTGAGCAAGAAATGAGCAAATGTATAGAGTGGTTAGAGTGAAACTTACTGTTCATGGACAGTTGTGTTAGACAGTTAACTAACCTCCTATCTGTCGTTACAAAGGTTGTACTATACATCTGCTGAAGATCGCAGCCTTATTTCTTTGCTAATCTGATGTCAAATTGATTGAGTTATGTAACATTAATACAGAGCATGCATCCCGTGTATAGACATTTTCTTTCACACTGGATCATGAACTGATGGGCTGGAAAATCTGCTCTCTCATGCTACTAAGTAAAACCCACAAGAATCCTTTGCAGTTAAGAAATGTCGTGAAGGTAATGGAGGAGAGTCAGTTTAGCAGACATGTCCATTACATGGACTACTCAAAGGGTTAATAAAACCTGAAGGCTTTTAGTGGATTGAGAATGTCCTTAATTAGGAATAGTAGAGGTAAAGCGTGAACCAATTTACAATGTGAGTGGTTCTTCCAGTACTACTCTGTCTTTTCATAATATACAGTAGCATCTCCTTCTGGTTGATCCCTTATTTCCATTTCATGATGTGGTTTACATTTCAATCTCAAAAAGTGAATATTTCATTCTAGATATAAATAATATTTATAGCAAACCTAACTCACTGTCAAACTATTGGCTTTGTTGTTGGTATGAAGCATTTTCTTCAACCCTAAAATCGATTTCTTGCCAGTCAAAAACATGTCGTGCTGCTCTTTTTTAGCACAGTGACGACTGAACAGCCGCCTTTGTTGAGTCTGCCTCGAGTGATATTTGAAATTCCATGTTTTCGAATTAGGCATCAGCTTTATATTTGACTTCACTCCCTTTGATGTGTAATAGCCTGTCCTTATAATGCAACACATTTGTTACTGCATTCCCTGTGGACCAGAATACATGCAACAAAAATGTATTTGTGATATACTCTAAGTATGTTTTCAGCTGCATCGTTCATTCAGGATTTTTGCATGTGTCACATCCTGTCAGCTCAAGTCAACACATTTCACCCTGAAAATTTGGAAATCAGCCTTGACATTGACTTAATTCACAAAGAGAGCAAATATAGGGATGAAACAATTAACTGATTCATCGACAGCAAATCGTTTGTCTTTTTTTTTCAGCTCCAGCCTCTCACTTGTGAGGATTTGCTGCTTTTCTCTGTTCTATATAATTGTCAACTGAATATCTTCAGCTTTTGGACAGCCGCAGTTTGTGCCTCTCATGTATTAGCGTACACTCGAGTCACAGAGGCAACCATCAGTTTCTCTAAAAGATAATTAACTGGCTAGAAGAGTCTTTGAGGATTCTGAAAATACTGTCAGAACAGTGTCAGTGTCACCCAGAGGGTTTTATCTGGCTAATTACTTTTTGTCAAACCGGCAGTTACCTCTGTGACCTAAACATATTGAACTTTGACGTTTTGAACTGTTGATCAGATGAAACAAGACATTTGAAGATGTCACCTAGGCTTTAGGAAATTATAATGGGGATTTCTCTTTATTTTTTGACATTTTATAGAACAAAGAAATAATAGACTAAACTAAATAATCAGCTAATAATGTAATAAAGCAGATAATGAAAATAATCGTTAGTTACAGTCTTAAAGTGCAATATCTCCTCCTGTAAGCCATACTAAAAAAGCACAAGCAAGAGCAGTGGCTTCATAAAAACAATACTGGGTATTACAGCCATCACAAAAGTCCCTCACTTTCACACAATTTCTGATTGTGTTAAATTGTTTTGAGATTAAGAACATTTGCAGACAGATTCCCAGGAACTTTCTCTTTAAGCCAGCAATATTCCTTGTATTAAAATATGTGGTTCCTATTGAAATGTATTCAGATGTTGGTCTTTAAAATCAAGCAGGAACCATCATTGAATAATCCCAGATGGTATTTACTTAACAATACATGTCATCAATAAAGGGAATGTTGGAACTAAATGAATCAAACTGGACTAACTTTAAGGCTACAAGAAATGTCACCAAATGGGGATCTTCACAGGAATGTTATAGGCTAGGATGTTATGGTACCATAATAAAACAAACTTAACTATCACTGCACATTAATATAATTTAAAAAAAGGTTGCAGGCTAATGGCATAAAACTCACTATAAAATAGGCTAGATCAGGGTCACCACACACACATTTTCAGTCATTATGAGCTGCAAGAATCACACTGAAGCATCACACAAATTAAACATTTGTGTTGATGTTATCATGGATTTTCCTCCCTATGTGTCTACATTTCATTGGACGGCAGGTAATTAGGGAGAGTTCACTCTTGAGCCCTGAACCAGCTGATGCCTTCCCTTGCCTTGAAAAACCGGGGACACCTTTCTGCTTTAAGATGCCCTCCCCGGACCCGAGAAGTGGCCCAATCGCCCTCCTTTCCTAGTCACCTGATTCATGTACTGCCATTTTACACACAAGTTTGACTGGAATTGGCCTATCGGCAACCTCTACACAGAAATACACCCTTTTGTAAGGAGATTGAAAAGACTGGGGGATAAAAAAAAAAGAAAAAGAAAATCAAAGCGGCTAAGGTTAGATGCAACCAGCGCGGGGTGCTGTGTGGATCAGAGAGCTGTTTGCGGTCGGATCTGTGCGTAGATTCAGAGGAGAACCCGAGCGAAGAAGAGGAGAAAAGGGAAGGACAATGCTGTTTTATATCGTCTTTGAAAATGAGTCTTAAGTCATAGGGGGTGCCGCATATAGGCTATTTGATAATAACCGGTAGTGTTTCGATTATTGCCATCTTTATTTCGGATTCATCTCTCGTATACAGGCACACACCGCCGGCATCTCAGGGATAGCCTACATTACAGTTTACTGCACATTGTCATATATTATCATAGGCTGCTACTTTTGATGCAGGTCGCTCTTAATTATAGGCCTACATTTCAGGGTTTTATTTTTTAATTTATTTTTAATTTATTTTTTTTACAAAGGCTAATATCTTGGTTCTGCAGCTGGATACCTGATATGCCTTCGACTGAATATTAAAATGTTCCCTGGATGTGACCTTCTTATGTTTTATTTGGCCGCCGCATGAATTCTCCCACCGGATCCTCGTCGGTGTACGCTGCTGTCCTCCTCCTCCTCCTCCTGCTCATACGGCCGATTCTCGCAGAGGGCACTACCCTCCTCCCTGCCTCTATAGACATTTTGATCGTCCTCCCCGGTTCCCCCCACCCGGACTCCTCGGCCATCACTCCGCCTGCCACCTCTTTCACCACCACCACCACGAGCGCCTCCTCCTCCTCAGTAACATGTCGGGACAGTCTTTGACGGACCGGATCGCCGCCGCGCAGCACAGCATGACCGGGTCTGCCATCAGCAAAGCCGTCTGCAAGGCCACGACGCATGAAGTCAGCGGACCCAAGAAGAAACACCTTGACTGTAGGTTAATCATGCCATCACTGCTTACTGTATAGATAGCCTGCATGAATCCAACAACCCGCATCTTTCCTCACAAAGGATAGCTTGTATAAACAGCATCTGTTATGCTTCCCCTCTCTCTCTCTCTCTCCCTCTATCTCTCTCTCTCTCTCTCTCTCTCTCTCTCTCTCTCATCTGGCCTTTTATGTTTGCTGCCTCTTTAATTAGACACCATTACATTCCCTTAGATTAAAATAGGATTTACGCAGCAAAGCACGCGCTACAATGTGTCTGGCCATTAATGTAGCCTAAGCAGTACATTTAATATATAAGGCGAGGGGCAATCAGCCAGGTACAATCTGTGCCATGTCATTCAGGGGAAATAGGCCACTCTGGTATGGGCTAATCATATTGCAACCAGCCGCTTTACAATACAGGCCTATCCATTATTAACGTCACTATCAGCGGCAGCACTACGAGACATTTCAGTACAAAATGTGCGTTAGGCTATTTCTGCGGTATCACCAACATTTTCGCATCATTTCTATAATCCCATATTCAAGTTCACTGTCATGTCCTCTGGTGCATTGTTGTCATTAATGGATGTGTTACTGCTGTCAGTCCTGAGGTGCTTGAGGAGGGAGCAGAAAGTCAGTGTGTATAGGTCTACTGTATATCGGCTGGGTGTTACAATGAGGCGTTAAAGCAGACAGAGTCAGATTCTTTATCTCCACATTCTGCTAATTAGCTGTGTGTGTGTGTGTACACTGCAGTAATTATGTACACAGGGAGAAGGAGGATTCCTCACATGTGAATTTTATCAGTGATTATTAGGTTAGGTGGCTTTTCTGCCTCACTATAATTACTTGGCATGATCGATGAAGAGCACGGGTAATCAATGGTGCTGCCAGTCAGACTCACAGGCAGTCAACCCAACAGCTAGAACAGACAGACGGACAGACGGGCAAATAGCAAGATGGCTAATCAAGAGGAAATCAGTCCGAGAGAAACAACAAGGCAGGTAGCCAAACATCCTGAGAGTCAGTCGCCCAGCTACACACCCAGCCAGTCAGCCGGCAAGTTTGGCAGTGGATTAGTCAATCATGTCCACAGTAGAGGTGACACTGGGATTTCTGGGCTCCCTCACAAGATGTGCCACCAGGCACCTCAACACAATACATCTAAATTAGGGCTGAATCACTTTGCCCTGTACTAAAAAGGTCATTACAGCAGAAAAACACCCAGTGGGGGTGTCTGAAAAGGTTCAGAAATCCACTTATGATGAAAAAGCTCTTATGTGACTCAATATCGAGTAATCGCTGCTTTGATTTCATACACGTTATCTTGGTGGTGACCACCACTAAAAGCTAATTATTTAGGTTTTTCACTGGTATTACTGGTATTGCTGTAGCCATTTGTGAGGTTTTACATTTTGGCTGGTCCAGATGGAAACTAGATGACTTCTAAAGCTACATTAGCCAACACTGACTATGATTATGTTTTTAATTTCTAAAGATAATCAAGCCAAATGATGAGTCAAAATAAAGTATTATTATAATTGCTGAGGAAAATATTCAGTTTAAGGGCATCAACGGATTGGCAACAATATTGGTTTATTATTGTGCTTCCTGCCGAAACCACAGTTTTATTAGAACACAGTACCCCTGCAGTTATTAAATAGTAGTCCACCTTGAGCACCCGCTATGAGTAGGAGTCTCTCAGAAACTAGTAAATGTCACTTAACTGCGGGTGAAAGCAGATATTCTTAAAATAGAACTGCATTTACATGACTAATTTTCATCCGTGAAATGGATTATACAAAGGTCTATACCACTGGTCTCAAGGACAATCATGTTTCAGAATGCAGTTCATTCTGGTCGAGGTGGTTACATGAGGCAATTTCTTTTGTTCTGATCCGGCTCTTATTCCGATTGTTAATGGAATAAAAAGCTCCATGCCAAAGCAGAAACTGAAGGCCTGGTTCAATTCACCCCCTGGAAGCTTGAATTGAATTTTTAGCTGAATTAATGTGTTGTACTTGAGCCAGTCAGATGCAGCTGTTCTAATAGACACAGCTAGCTTTCACGCTAAAACACTTTCTATTTCCTGCTAGAGGGGCCCCTCTTCTTCATACAGGACATGATATAACTCTCTGGCATTTTATTGAGTGCAGACGCTGCACTTTTGAGGTTAAGGGAAAGATGCAGGAAGGAAGTGTGTTTGCAATCAGGAGGTCAGTGGATCTACAGTAATCCCTTCCCTCGGCTGGCTGAGAGGACCATGGTGGGGAAGGGAATAAAGAATGCAAAGATAAAGCAATGGACTCAATTAATGGAGTGAGCTGTAAGAGACTGTGAATCGATCTCAGGTATGAGAGTTCAGGTGTGTGTGACCCACGCCCTCTTTATGCAACTCAACCAGACCACCACTTGAGTCATTTTTTATTCAACTTGCCTGTTAAACAGGGTCTAAAAAGTGGCAGACACTTGGTCTGTATTTTGAGGTAATGGAAGGGTGCAGCCTTCAGCAGGCATGACACCGGCAAATGGAATAGAATCAATGTCGGAAACAGACTAGACTTAAAGGAACAACATATGACGAAACAAAGGTTGCTGGCAAAGATTTAAAATAATTTCCACTGGGGCTAACCTAGGCTACGTTTGGATTGGAAAAGACAGAACCTGGGCAGTGATTCTGGATCCGTTTACCTAAGAGGTTTGATAAATACAGACAATGTTTCAATTACCTTTAAAATATACTCACCTTGTTATCGATCCCTCTTTGCCAAGCACAGTGAAAAGAAAAGATGAATTTCCGTGCCATTTCTCCAAATGCAACGCATGATAAATCAAATGCAATGCTGGCCATTGAAGCTATTCACCCAGGTCTTATAGGCATCTTTTTTTTTTATTATGGTGTCATGACCTTGACAGACTGGTTGGTGACATAAACGGCCAATGTAGATTATTTACTACCCCACAGCAAATGATGAGCACGACAGACAGAGTAATGGGATTCCACTTTCACTAGGCAGTATTCTGCATGGCTGAGATAGTAGCGAGTGCCGATAGAAACCAGATTCATCACACATAGAATAGTAATCAGGCCAAAAATGACCTTCTGCCCTGAAAGCAGAGTTAGCCGTGTGATTCAGCGTAGGATTTATATGGTTGTGTGTCATGGCTGAAATAGTGATGTACTATTGACGTTTGCAAAGGCAACCTAACGTCTTGAGAATAATCATGGGCCTTTTGCCACATTTTTTGGCCTTTCAGCCAAATTAACTGACATTAATAAGACGTTGAAATGAGAGATAAAAAGAAAAATACAATGGACTCACAGAGCATGAATGGAACCCCCACACACTTACTCCCACATCTACTGTATGTGTCAGTATAATGACCCTATCTTGCAATGCAATTTCAGGTCCTGAAAATGACTCACTTTATCTAAAGCCAAGGTCTTAAAACATCTTTAATAAAGTTTATTTTATTACATTTTACATTTTACAGTCCCTCCAGTCACACATACTTTAGGACACTGGTTTTATATTTTATCCAAACTGGCATTACAATTGAACTGATTTTAACTTGATGACACCATGTTGTCATCTTGTTCTTTGTATTAATGTTATCCTAAATCATATTTATAATTGTGTTAATGATATACATTATTTCCTACGTGGACTGCAGTTGATCAATAATCCCAGTTGGCAGTCAATATTTCATCACATCGCTCCAGCTATCTACACTGTCACACATCGATGATTAAATCCTAGCTGATGTATTATCCCCCAAAGGAATACATGCAGGTGGACCCAGCATGAAAATATTTGACAGAAGAAGCTCTATTACTTAGGTGTTATAATATTTAAGTAGAAGCATGAGTGCTATTACTTCGTGAAAAGTGAAATATCTTTAAACTTGCCTATGCTAGCTGGCTCTGTGAGGCTGTACATAACAGTGGTGCTTTGTGCTAACTGCTAACATCAGCGTTCAAGACCGCTAGCTAACAGTGTCCAATAAAAACTTATTGATCTAGTTTGACAAACTGTCACAACAAGAAAACATATAAATAGTCCAATTGCACATTTAAATGTAGCCATCTTTACAGTCCAGTATGTACTATTTCCTTACAAGCATACATATAAGTATTTCCAACGCAATAAACAATATTGCATGTTGGTGAGCATTTAATCTTACTTAAATGTAAAATATTGCAGCTAAACTAGCCAATTAACACATGCTCTTACAACACTGTTAACTCTTAATTAGCTTACGCATTCAACAATTCTCCATAAAAACAGCTAAAACCAGCAAAGGTTTGCTGCAATAACTTTAAACTTTTATACAACAAATTATAAGTACTAAATTGCATGCTTTTTACAGCTAGCATGCAGCTCAAATAGAAGTGGCAAACTACCCTAAATGAGAACAACACGCTTATACTGTATTTAGTAGGTGTTTACCATGTTCACCTTAGTTTAGAGATGTAAGCATACTATCTTTTGCGAACTAAACAGCTGAGACTAGTTTTATAGGTATTTGGTCATAAACCAAAGTATAGGATGTTATAGGAAGTTAAACTGATGATGGCACTATATGGAAAGTACATTTATTCTAAAACATGAATGTCTGCATCATATGTCATGGTGATGCATCCAGTAATTGTTTAGATATATTTCAGTCGGGACCAAGTGGTGGACGGACATTGCCATCCAAACAGCCACGCCGCTAGTGGCTAAAATGTGTGTTTGTCCACCTTAATGGTGTGTTTGTTCACTTTTGACAGGAAACATTAATTAGCTGAAATCAATATGGTCCCATTAATTATTGAGCCAGGAAGGAAATTCACAAACAAACCATTAATAATGTGTAAAGCATGACTGAACGCTACTATTACCATGTACTGTTTTGATATTAATGCCCTGAGATTTAATTAGGACTTTGAAAAATAAAACAACCTTACAATTGTATAGTTAGCATTGCTGTATATGGATATTTATTCAAAATGTGTTTGTTTGAGAATTATTTGATAGGTTTGTACATTGTGTCTACACATTTTACTTTCAGATATTGGAAATACACAGATCATGCAGGGGACCAACTTTCATGATGTTAATGTAGCAGAGTGAGAGTCTGCCAGTCATGGCAGGCAAAGTTGGATGAGTCGATAGAGACTATAATCAATATTGTTACAGTTATTATTGGCTGTATTGTTGCCACTGAGGTTTTCACACTCCAAAAATAACATAACGTAAAGTAAAGATGAACAGGATTGAAGTATTAGCTGCAGTGAACTACCGGTGCTCTAGGTGCCTCTGACATGCATCAAACACTTAACCAGGGTATCAACTGGGACTCTTTGGTATCCAGCATTTCAGTGTGCACAGAAAACATCACAGAGCTTTTAAAAAAACCCTGATAACCTCTGTTCCTGTAGAAGAAACAGACCAAGGATTTGCCTCAGAAAGTTTTCTCACAGTAACTCCGCACGCACATTTCTCTCTCCACCTGTCTTTGAATGCAAGTTCACTTCATCTCACTCCCCCAGCGGTTTCACTCACAATCTGCCTTTTACTTTAGTTCCTTTTTTTGTCATTATATGTTGATGTGCTGTTATTTACTATGATGAGCTCTGCTCTCAAATTCAATTAAAATTGCTAGTCATTTTGAATTTTTTCATATTTATGATTTAATCCTTCTATGATATTTTATCACTTTGTTCCAACGATCCTTCACTAACTGAGATGTTTTGTTTACACTGACATTAGTTTAGATTCTGTTCCTGGCTGGGTTTTAAATTTTAAATTGCACAATCTCAGAGAACATTGTGTTAATCAATTTAAACAGAGATTTTCAGAGCAAAATAGCAAAATAAATGTAATTGGTTCATCCAGGAAAAGATCTTAAACTTGCTGATGAATGTCACAGAATAGATTACATGGAGCAGCTCTACAGTAGGTGCACAATACAGTCCATTTATATGAAGGGTTTTACTATAAAACAGACAAGGTCAAGTTTAGAGAAACAATTGTCTTTGTCACTGAAGATGTTAACAACCTTTTCTTCATAGTAATCCAGCTGAATCACAGCTGAATAAGCACATAAGAACAAGCGTGTTTCTGCTATTGAAAGCTGGGTTTTTTAACTAGGGAGTCAGTAAGTCTTTGAGATTAAACAGAGGCTGAACATACTTTACATTTTGAGCTTGAAATCCTTGAAGAATTTAGGGCATTGTTCCACCAATCTGTTCTAGTTGTACGTTTAGTGTTCACTGCTGAATTTTGAATGACCTATTATTTTTGGGACATATCGTAAATATAAAACTGAAAACTCTCTTGCTTTTTGAAAATGGGTCCTGTAACTGAGTTAACTTGGCAGTTCTTTATTTAAAAACACATACAGTACACTCAGCTTGCCATTTTGTTGGACCTTTTAAATCAGACATGCAGCAGAACTGAGCTATTTTTTTATCTTTTTAAATGTGTTCAACATTTCCTATAATCGGAAAATGTGCACTCTGGATGCAAGTCTCAGTGGGTAAACATTGGAGACAACTCAGTTTTAGTCCATTACTGTTCACAAAGCTGCTCTGGAAGAAAACTTAAACTTAACTAACTTTCCATCTTCTGAGTTGATAATGTATTGGCATTTTGGTAGAGTAAGTAGGTAGCACTGTTGAATTGCAGCCACAAAATAGATTTTGTGATTCAGTAGCCCTGGTTCTGATTCATCTGTCTGTACAGTCTCATCATTATTATTATTAAATAATCATTTATCATTGATTTGTGTGCTGATATTGAGTGAGTCCAAATTAATGCAGCAGTCCATAAGACTGCATTCATTGTGGTTGTTCACTCATTCCATCGATTCTTAATAACTCAACCTGTAAGCTCTCTAAGGTTATAAATTATGATATTGGCATGTGGCTGCTGCTTTTATTCACGGTGACTTACAGTAAGTGAACAGGCAGGGTTGATTTTAAGGACATGAATATCCAAAATGATCTTTAGACTCTTGGCCACACGCCTGTTTCTATAATCTTTGTTCTGCTAATTATTTGCTTAAACATTTACTTTTACAGTTTTCTCTTTTATTTCTTTGTGTCTTTCAGACCTGATCCACTGCACCAATGAGCTGAACGTCAGCATCCCCCACCTGGCAGACACACTGCTGGAGCGCACAGCCAGCAACAGCTGGATAGTGGTTTTCAAAGCGCTCATCACCACACACCACCTCATGATGTACGGCAACGAGGTGAGCTGAGGACACCGATGTATTGAAGTCCAGAGAGGGCAAAGATGGTTATTTTTCAAATTCTTAGGATGACAAGAAAGTAGTTTGTCATCTTGACATAACAAAAGTAGTTTAGTGGAACACCCCTGTAAGAGGGATGACATTAGGTTACATGTTGGGACAGAGAAGAACTGTATTAGCTGCAGAGAGCAAGTGGTGCCTTTGTCTGTATTAGCCCACAACGTTGGTCAAAACGTTCAGAAATATATACACCTATGTGGACATAAAGTAATTGCAACATGCTTGTTTTAATAAGATCGAAAATGTATAATGTGGCCTCAACAGAACAAGCTCTAAAATGTTCTCATAGCAGTGATTTTCCTAAATGTATTCATGAATATTGCTCTCATAATCCTAGGAGTTTATTTATTTCGGATAGATCAGTTTAGCTCACTCTTATTTAAAGTTTGAAGGTCAACTACAATGACCATCTATGCCTGGATTGCTTTGTCCAGTTACAGTGGTAAACTGTAAAATATCAGCTTCAGAATGAGCACACTAGATTGGTATTAAAATACATTGTCAATTTTCCATTAGTCAGGACATACAAACAACAATTTAGATAATCTATTAATTGTCGGGATAACAATTATTGATAATGTAATGTTAGTTGAAGGCCCACACAAGAGGACAAACTATTACTATAATGAAGCATCAGAACAGTGCACACAGGAGGCAATGAGAGAGAGAGAGAGAGACTGATCTCTCCAGCGACTGACATTTTGCAATTTCTCTCCAACTCTTGCAGCGAGTTTCTTTGAAGCGGTATCTTCCACGTGTCCAACAAGGACCGATGATGTATCCCGCTGACATTTCAATGGCCAGTGTGACAAATCACCTCACTCCCGCTTGCTCACAGGAGCAACAACCAAAACATCAAACATGTTAAACGATAAGCTTCTTAGACTAGAAAGAGTGATTACAGCGGGTACACTGACCCTCTCAAAGTATTCAAAAAAGAAAGTTAACACGAGTAGTGACTTGATGCTGTGAGTTTACCTGATCAGAAAAAAACTGTGAGGGTTAAAGTCCATGAATCGGCACATTTACTTCCTTAAAGGGAAAGTTTGGATTTTTTTAACTGGGGTTGTATGAGGCACTTAACAGTTTGGAGAAGCAGGGGGCCAGCGGCAAAAACGTATTTTGGCCACCTAAAAAAAGTGTACGCTATATTAAGAATATTATCACCGCTTTACCTTGCCGTCAGACAGCCCTTTCCGACAGGGAACTGATTATCTATGTGTACACTTAAACTGATATTGATTTTTTTAGGTGGGCCTTTTTTAGGCTAAACGTTACCTTGTATGCTAAACTATAGGCTATGTTTTGCTGCAGCCTCCGTCCACAGCAGTACATTGCTTAGCTTTCGTGTCGGTACTCCTGCCTGCATCTCCAAACTGGGGGCGTGCCAGCAGCCATCTACTGTAGGTAATACACTGACTATGGATAAGAACCTCATACAACACCATTTTAATGTAATGTGTTTCCTGTTAAAACAGGATGCTGAGATGAGATCATTGTAAAATCAGTTTTGGAGGAAGCCAAAGTGTTTATTTCATGACTTTAAGACTACAAACTCAGCCTCTGTGAAATGATGTGAAGCTGCAACTCCTGTCTACAAATAAACCCTCGCTTTGCGTGACATAGACACTGTTATTGTGAGTGGACATGACTTGATATTGTCAGAGAACAGCATCAGATAACTCACTAACTCTTTTCTCTGTGCTTTTTCCATCAGAGATTGATGCAGTACCTTGCCTCCAGAAACACGCTCTTCAACCTCAACAACTTTCTTGATAAGGCTGCACTACAAGGTGATTTAATGCTATTTGGCTTGTTTGTAAAGTCAGCAGTGCTGTACGTCTAACAAAATGACTTTATGTCAGACTCTCCCTGGCTCTCAAAGCCTATCAATAAGCCCATTTCAGAGCCCATTTCCAAGGGAAGCTATGGTGTAGGATTAAAATGCTTCAAAAAAATGTGCCTTTTGTTTGAAACAAGAAGCTGCTGAATGTTACTGGAAATGGAAACACATGCTTGGTAACTTTGTAATTAAATATATTCAAAAGTAAATAACGGTAAAAACGGCCAGTTTGGAGAAAATCTGATTGCTCATGGAGAAGTTAGTCCATTTCATATGAGAGGGATTATGGCTTCTTAACCTGGTTTGAAAAAGGCCAAGGAGATCGGTCTCTAACTACAGCGCTTCCTCTGTGCCTCCATAGGGTATAACATGTCAACTTTCATCAGACGCTACAGCCGCTACCTGAATGAAAAAGCCATGTCTTACAGACTAGCAGCAGTGGACTTCACCAAGATGAAGAGAGGGTAACAAACTCAACACACACTACTGACACACACACATATATGGAGGGGCACGGCGGTGGCACCAGATGTTTCTTTTTCATTTTTATGCTTTACTTCAACTGTATAGCATATTGATGTTGAACAGTGTCCACTGTGGCCACAATTGGGAATTATGGGATAATGGTAACTGAACCACCTATAAAGTTTGTTAACAAACAATTTAACCCAATTTAACGGTGCATTTTATTGTTCATAAATTCAACTTTTTCAGTTGTAGGAGGAAGAATGTGATGTGTTATATTTTATTTAAAGAGTAACACCGTCTCACTTTAAAATGTGTTTCTTTTTAATTTTAGTTTTTTGCTGCAAATCCACACTAAGAGCATGTATCTGTGGGACCTCTTACACACATACACACTTTAGTCTACAGGCCTGATAAGTTCTATGTTTGTTGCATGCGTGTTTGTGTGCATGTATTCTTGTCTGTTACCAGGGCCGAAGGTGTAATGCGCACCATGAACACGGAGAAGCTGATTAAGACTCTGCCCATCATTCAGAACCAGCTGGATGCACTGCTGGATTTCCAGGTAAACATCTGAATTAAAGACACAAGACTTGCATGTAAATGAGTGCAATATCTCGATCCAATCTCTGTTTCTTTCATTACTTTTTCTTTCTTTTCTCCAGCCTAACTCCAACGAGCTGACCAATGGAGTGATCAACACAGCTTTCATGTTGCTGTTTAAAGACTCCATACGGCTGTTTGCTGCTTACAATGAAGGGGTCATCAACATGCTGGGTAAACCATACGTACAATACAGCAGATACAGTTGTATTTATGCAGTAATCTGCTTCTGATGTTGCGATCACAAGACCGTGACTCCACTCAATCCTTCTTAAAGGGGAAATCATTTTTTCACCCGACTGTCTCTAAAAGTCCATTTAAAGATCACCTTCTTTTCTTTCATTAATTATTAAGCCAGTGAGGAATCAAGGGCTGAAAACAGACCATCAGAGTCTTTAGTGAGGAGTTCATTAAATGATCCATTACTTAATTGACCTGATCTGAGTTGCTACAACTATGGTTATATAGTAACTGGGACTCTATGTGGAATTTATTTCAGCCTGCACAGACACCAGGCTTATCAGGACAGAAATATTTTAAGCAGTTTTTTAAAAAATTTAAATAAATCCTAATTAAGTATTTACTTATGGTGATGTACTTTTGCGTCATATGTGAATAAATAGCGATCTTATGCTGATTGTGGTCTTCTGATATACAGAGAAATACTTTGACATGAAGAAGAACCAGTGCAAAGAAGCTTTGGAGATCTACAAGACTTTCCTCAACAGGATGACCAAACTGTCCGAGTTTCTCAAAGTGGCAGAGGTAACGTCCGTTTGTCTTGCTGCTCCTTCACGGAGGAAACACAGAGTTTAACGCCACTGGAGAGGGCGAGAGTATCTGTCTGGGGCGAATCTCGAACGTCTCCTATAAACACATCTCCATGTGCTTTTATATTGTCTCCTGTTTCTCAGAAGAATTTAACCTGCAGAGAAAATCCACTTAAAGCGGTTGAGATTCGCTCCAGACTTCTGTTACCTGTGGAATCTGATTTACGGTCCAACCTAAAAACTGACCGTAGATCAGTGTCCAGGGGCTCTCCTTAATCTTCCAAGTCTTTTTTTGCCTCTAGATTTTCCTCCTGTTTCTGTCCTTCTCTTGCCCTGACCTGGGGAGGGGGTTACTCCATGACAAGTGATTAATGGCTGAGTCTTAGGCTACCAAAGAGCCACTCATGTAGAGCTTCCAGTTGAGGGACCCCTCGCGTGCTGCCTGTTCACATGCCTGCACTGCATGCCCAAGCAAGCTCTTTTTCTATCACTATCTCTGTCTTCCTCTTATTTTATTTCCTCCCTTCTCTTAAAAAATCTTTATAATGGCTGTTATCCAAACAGTTGCAGTCGTTGCAAGGCTTCACAGTGAATATAAACAGTTTAATCCTGCGTAGCATTATCCCGTGCGCTATCTTAAAAGGCTTTCTCTCTGCTTGGTTTCGTTCCCATTTGGAAGAAGGTTTGGGGTGTAGCCGCTCAATCCAAAGAAAAAACAAAACCAGACTAACGTTGACTTTAAGGACCCATTCATTTTACCTGTCTAACAAAATGTGTTTGTCTGTTTGTTTCATCTGTGTCCCCCCCCTTCTCTTTCTGTTCAAAGTCAACATTAGTTGAGTGTCTTCCTTTTGGATGTTTCTTACCTCGCAGTGACCTGTTGTCTGCCCTCTCTGCCCTGCCTGTTCAATCAGTCGGTGTGCTCAGCATTCATTTCAAACCAGTCTCCAGATCTCAGTGTGTGCGTGTACTTATAAGTGTGTGTACATATACTGTGTATATATAGGTGTTTGTATGCGTGTGCATGCGTCCTCCTCCCCTCCTCCTCTGTTGTCTTTTATTTGTTTTCTTTCCAGCCACTGCATGAAGTAATGAATGCTTGGGTTTGATTCTTCTTTCTCCCTCCTCCTCCTCCTCCTCCTCCTCCTCCTCCTCTTCCTCCTTCACACGCCTCTTCCCTTTTTTACTCTGTTGGGTTTTTTGGTTTATTCCTTGTTTTATTATTACATTTGGTTTATTTTTTATTTTGCCTCCCTCCTCCCTCCCCAACCCCTCCCTCCTTTTTTGTGACACAGCGAGTTGGGATAGATCAGGGCGACAGCCCCGATCTCACACAGGTCAGTCTACATCTCATCTCTATCAGTCAATCAACCAGTCAATCAACCAGTATTTAAATCCGTCAAGTCAAACCCATAATGCTTCATTCTAAACGCTCCCGTTCCCTACTCACCCTACAGACCTGCCCACACTGCAGCTGCCCTGTCCTCCTTTCTTCTTCACTCTCCTTAACTCCTTCACTTTTTCTCCTTTTCTAGATATATATAGAGAGGAAACAATAAATGAAGACCTGCAAATAGCCTTAAAGCACATTTGTTTTTCACAATTTGTAAGCATTAGCACAGGAATTTCATTTTTTCTTATCTGAATCATTGCAGAACAAATTTTACTCTAAAGGTAAGATTTTAAAAGCAGCAGTTATGCAGCTGAATATGAAAACTTTTTAGCCTTTTTTTTGGTGCATATTTCTATTTTAGATATCCATGACCGAGGCTTATTATCTGTATTTCTGGCATTTCACCAGTGTAAATATCAAGGCTTGTCTCTTCATTCAAAGGCTTATCATATAAATAAGTCAGCACAGCTTGATGAAATAGGTTTTTGCCAAAATAAGCAGTGTTCAAATCATTTCCCTGAAAAGATTATGTCCCTTTGCATTAGCTGTGGGGAGAGCAGCGAATGGTTTTTATTAAATAGGTCTCTGCAAATATGACTTGGATAGGTGTACATAATGCCATCATAAGCACTGCATATCATGCTAAAGGCCCCAAATGCGAAGTGTCCTTTTCAGTGGAACCATAATTGGCTGTTTATGATGTGACAAATCAGATAAACTGAAAAGGGCTGACTTTTTTTAAATTAATGTTGTGTTTGTCGTGCTTATGAAGACCCTATATGCTCTTATTCAACAACATAGTGACCCATGGCTATACTGAGCTCTAGATATGTGTCTGTTTTACTTTTAAACTTTTAGCATATTCTAGATTTCTCTGAAGAAGGATATCCAGAATTCGCATTTTACTCTCTTTCCCCCTTAAAATAAGTATATGAGAAATCTTTTCTTTGCTTGTTGTGTTTGCGTTGTGTTCTTTGGTGCTGAAATGTAAGGCTCTAGATGAAAACCGTGGTATCACATAGTGTTCGAAATGAACCCATCCATCCTTTTTGTTTTACGATAAAGAGTGCTGGCCAGCTGCTCAATGTGTATACCTGGTTTTTCACCAGACGTTTACATTTCACTGAGTTAACTTCCTTGGCTTCCAGTGGGATAAAATGTTGGTACTTAGTTTTAGCTGCTACCTAATTTCCAAATCAAATCAAATGAATAATACGTTGATTTGACTTTTAACCTACCGTGGAATCCACCAGTTAACTCTTAATTTTTGGACTGTGATTTTCTTTACACGTATGTGTGTGTAAGTGTGTGTGTGTTTATGAGAGCGTTTGTGCACTGCTGGCCTCTGCATGGGCTCGTTAGACGATTCAGACGTGTTTGTTGTGTTTCTACTCTGGAGCCCTGCAGTGACGATGCTCTGCTCTGCCCTGACCTGTCAGTCCCGCTGTGGACTCGCTTGCATGATCCAAGGCTGATGTGTGCATGCTGGTCAACCAAACCTGATGAAACCAAATGCAAAAAAAGAACAAAGAGCTGTAGTAGAGTAGATAATAAAAAATCTGAGGGTAATGTCTTAATTCTGCTGCTGCTTTGTGTGTGTGTGTGTGTGTGTGTGTGTGTGTGTGTGTGTGTGTGTGTGTGTGTGTATGTGAGTGAGTGAGATAAAATGAGGAGGATTGGAGATGGGAGTGAGAGAAAGCAGTGTCCCATTTTGTCCACTTGGCTGTGGTTCTAACACTACCCCATCAACTCCCCTCCCATTTACCCCCTCCTCAGGCTCCCAGCTCTCTCTTGGAGGCTCTGGAGCAGCATCTAGCCTCTCTGGAGGGCAGGAAGCTCAAGGACCTCTCGGCCGCCAGCAGGTACGATCACATCAGCTACACCAGCCACTTAATACTACTATTACTGATCTGCTGTTCCCACTGCAATTACTGTCATTACTGCTACAAGTACTGACGTTAGTACTACTAGTACTACTTTTATAACAAAATAAACTCTGAACAACATGACTAAGGGCCTGTTCAGACCTGGTTTTAACATCTGTCCTGAGTGATCAGATCACTATTGGACAGCTGTTTTCACCTGGCAGTAGAATGTGTCTCCAAATGCGTCCTGAGTGACCACTTGTGTTTGGATCTCACTTCCCCGCTCTATATGCAAATAAACACGTAGGCCTACATCATTTCCGTTTGCATATAGGCTGGTTGTGTGTGTTTAATTGTTACTTTCACATAGAGAGTTTCCAGCCATGTTAGCAGTCCTGTGATGCTGTATTTAGACACAGTGGTGCTTTGAGCTAAATGCTCATTTCAGCGTGCTTACATGCTCACAGCACACAGCTTGCAGGTAATGTTAATCAGTTTATTGTTACCATTTGCACACATTTACAACATTTGCTAATGAGCACTAAAAAAAAGTACAGCTGAAATGTCATTAGTTTTGTGGGGTTTTAAACTCAGGAATCAGACAAATAAAAAAATTGACTTGTTGATGGCGCTAGATGAAAACTCAATTCATCCTAAAGGGAACATGAATGTCTGTACTAAATTTCACTCAATACATTTCACCCAACATGTCATGGACACATTAATTCAAGTACAATGACTTAGTTATTAGATAACAGTAAAGTTAAAGTAGGTCAGTTAAAATGTGCTCTGAGTAAACGCTACTGCGTAAAGGAAAGGGGAGTTATTGTGAGATGACATGAAATACTTCTGTTAAATTAAATAACACCTTCAGGCTACAAAATAAATTGCATTAAATGTCAACGTATGCACTAGTGAAGTGGAACAGCATCAGCAACAAGACCCATAATGTCCAAACCAACAGTAAGTTCATTTTCCTTTTCTCAAATTGACATAACCATATCACCAGGGGACTATGGTCCAATACAAACACTAAGTGCATTGAACAAATCAACGATTGGATGTGCCAGAACTTTCAATCAATTAAACAAAGACAGAACTGAGGTAGTTGTTTTTGCAGCCAAAGAGGAACGACTGAAAGTCAGCGCTCAGCTTCAATCGGCAATGTTAAAAACAACAGACAAAGCCACACATCTTGATGTAGTCATGGACACAGACCTGAATTTTAACAGCCACATTAAGACAATTACAAAGTCAGCCTACTGTCACCTTATTAATATATCAAGGGGTAAAGGGCTTATGTCTCAGCATGATTTAGAAAAAAACTTGCTTTTATCTTCAGGACTGTAGACTTGACTACTGTAATTGTGTCTTTACCGGTCTCCCTAAAAAATCAATTAGACAGCTGCAGGTGATTCAGAACGTTGCGGCTCGAGTCCTCACTAATACCAAGAAAGTGGATCACTCCAGTTCTGTGCTTTCTGTCCCCAGAGTCAGAACTAAACATAGAGAAGCAGCGTTGAGTTTTTATGCACCACATATCTAGAACAAATGCCCAGAAAACTGCTGGTCCGCTGCAACTCTTAGTTCTTTTAAATTAAGGCTGAAGACTTTTCTGTTTGATGCTGCCTTTTATTAAATCAAGTAATTGTTCATTTTTTACACTGCACTGTAACGTTTATTTTTGTATTCTATACTATACTTGTCTTATTCTATTTTAGCTTGTTTTACTTTTCTTTTTAATTAACATTTTTGATTGTTTTTAATTGCTCTTTAATGTTTTACGTAAAGCACTTTGAATTGTCTTGGGCTATATGAATAAAGTTGCCTGGCCTTCTTTAGACGGCACTTTGCAGCCTGTTCATACAACTGATAATCAATTACTGATAACCAAATAAATATACAAGCTTGTATGAAATGTGCCAATGCTTCCTCACTGTAGCCTTATTAGAATTAACCAGAAAAGAGGGCACAACTTAGACAAAATGACCAACAATAAATAAAAAGTCTAAGGATACTACGGAGGGTGCAACAAGCATTATTAAGCTACACACATTAAATAGCTTCTTAAAATAATTTAAATTACTACTGCTTGGAAACTTTTTCTCCATGCTAGTGGCATGGCATCACTTTGAGGATAGCAAAGTCAGTCGGTCAGTCCACCATTCTGAAATAACTCAAGAATTATTGGATGGACTGCCATGACATTTGGTGCAGACAGCCGTGGTACCCAGAGGAAGAATCCTGATGACTTTTGTTATCTTCAGACCTTTCATCTAGTGCATCATCTAGTCAAAATAAAAATGTGTCCGGCACTTTCGTTTGTCTAACCGTTTGGTTTTCTTTAAAATGAGCATTACAGCCTCACAGAGCTGCAATATTCTTAGTCTTGTTAAAATAAAGTTAAGATTACAAAGCACTGTAAAGTGCAACTCAATAGAAAGAGCAAAGACAAACAAAACAATATAGCGCCAGCTTTGCAAAGATATGTTTGTGTGTCTCACCTTAAGATCCAGCACCTTGTCCAGTGCAGTGTCCTCTCTCTCCAGCACTGGGATCTCTCTCAGCCGTATGGACGACAAGACAGAAGACAACCGACTGCAGCAACACAAGGCGAGACATTTGCAAGACATATTTAAACTTTTACATACACATATAGGCAGGTTTAGACAGCTAATACGACATACCAACAATACTGTACTGAATGAACCACAATATGATAATTGCGAGTGCACATACCTTTTCACAAATTAACAGTTTTTGCTTTAATGTGTGAAAAGCACACAGAAATCACTTTAGCTTCTGTGAAGTGTACGTTAAATATTTTTGTCCTCCACACTGTTGGTGAAGTTAAATGGACAAGTGCATTAGTCCTGCAATACAGTTAAATACACTGTCTGTCGCTGGCTGCCGGCCCATAACGTTATGCAGAGCTGCACAGAGAATGACAATGAAGTCACAATCTCAAGACCCTCTGCAGTGGATTTTTCATTCAAATAAAGAAGCACCCAGGAAAAGAAATACTTATAATGGCTACATCTTTTTTTCTAGAGGAGGTTAACACTATTCATGTGTGCTGCAGGGATATGTACAAACCATGGAAACATTATAATATACTATTGATGCTTCCCATTGCAGGAGGACGGTCATAAGGTGATTGACATTCAGACACCCAATGTGTCACCCAGCACCCAGTCAGTGGGCAGTGTCAACAGCAGCGGAGGGGCCACAGATCTCTTCTCCAACTCACCAATCGTACCTGTCAGCAACCAGTGAGTCTAACATCTACAGTGTAAAAAACGCTACAAAGGGAAAGTCTTCTGTATGGTGCAAAAAGACTCCAGTTCTTCAACAAGAAGCATTTTTGCCTGGCTGGCATTAGAAATCAGATTTTTTTAAATGGCTTTTCTGGTTACATTAAAATAAAACGAGAAACAAAACTGTGCTCTGCTCTCCATTTTCCTTCCTGCAGTGTGCCAAACCTGACCAGTGAGCTGTTCACCCTGCAGCCTAATTTCACCCCCATCCAGACCACACATACTGTGCCCAACAATAACAATGCCTGGGGAGGTAGGACTTCACACAGACACGCACATAATCATGCAAACATACAGCGAAGCGTGCAAATAAACCTACGCACTGCTCAGAGCTGGATACACTGTGACAGTGATGCCCAGTTGCTTCATGCTCTTGACTCATTTCCCCTCTTTTCTCCTTTCATGTTACCATGGTAACCATTATGTCAGGTGACCTGTTAAAGCCAGCCCCACCTGCTCAAATTCACAGCCCCGGAGTAGCATTGCACTCTGGGAAAATGCTGCCCAATGATTTGGACTCTTCATTAGCCAACCTCGTTGGTAGTGAGTATACAGAATCTCTCGCCAAATATTCATGTCATCGCTTCCATTTTTCCTGTTATTCTTCTCTGGCCGTGTTGCTTCCTTTCAGCTGATGTTATGTTTCTTTTTTCCTTCTCTCAGACCTGCAGTTTGGGGGGACACCAGCTAAAAAGTGAGTGTGTTTTCCTGACATCTAAGACTAAGCCACAAGCAAATGACTCAGCTGTCTATCCAGCTTTATCGCGGTCAAAACTCTTTCATGATTCATATTTTTTCTTTCGGATTATGCATAATCTTTGCACCTGAAAATGCTCTGTGTGTTTGTGTGTGTTCATCAGGCCAGAGCTCCAGTGGAGTCAGCTGGTAGAGAAGAAGCCAACAGGAGGAGGCGGCTGGCAGTCGAAGACCATGTGCACCAGCACCAACTGGGCTCACACCACCCATCCCATGGCACCTGCACCCATGCCCTGCCCTCAGATGGTAATTTAAAAGCTTCATTCGTGTTGTCGTCAAGTTCTGGATAGATTTTCTTTTTGTGCATCGTCACATGTGGACCGCAGATTGATTGACAGCTCACTTATTCTCCTGTCAGTTATGAGCAGGACAATATTAACACCATTATCAGTGAGTGTGCTCCAAAAACTGACTAGCACAGTGCCAATTTGTGCGTTTTGGGTGTGACTTTCACCCAACAAACGCACATATATCACACTGCTTGTTGTGGTGGAATCCAAATGGAAAAGGTACTTTAGTGTCTCTGCCAACACTTAAAAGCCGTGAAAGATTCAATTAAAAAATATAATATATTCAGTTCATTATGATATAAAACAGGGAAAAGCAGAAAAGTCTCAGATTGGAGCTCTAATGTCATGATTTCCAATGTAGAGAAAAACCTCAGCCGACGCTTTACTGAAATGTACCGTGAGGAGAAAAAATGATGATGATAATGATAGCGTAAACTACACAAATCAGCGAGTTTTCTGCGAGTTACAAAATAACTATAGAAAATGAAAAATAAAATCAACCCTATGTTATACAGGGTCAACTTTGTAAATGTGGCCTTTTTGTAAGGAAAGCACTGCTGCACTGCTCTAGCAGAAATCTTTTTAGAAAGTATTGTGTATTAAATTGGTGCCATCCATCATTCAGTCTCTGAAGTCAGTTTCTCCTAATGGTCTGATATCTCATTCTGGAATGAAACTCATTAAATGTACCTGTTGGACAAATGTAACTTTCTGCTGCATTCAGGGCTTTTTGGAGGAGTTCCCAAATGTGCGTGTGTCCTTTGTGCTCAACTCTGATTATCCGCAAGTCTCTTCCATTCAATCTGGTTTCATCTTTTAATTTTCGTCTGATTGACCTCTCGACTCAAACCGCTCATTTATTCAGCAAATGGCTCGGAAAGCAGGTGGCACGACATGAATAGAAAGTAGAAGTGATTTGAACATTAAGGAATGAGCAAAGGTCTGGTTTATCTGCTCTGCTCATTTAGAGAAAAAGCCCGAGCATGGCCTTTATTGTCGTAACTCTCTTTTTTTGAAACTCTACAGAATGGGATGATCTATACTGGCTATGTAAGTACCTTTCTTCACTTCACCTCGCCCTCACTCATCTTTTTGCACCTGATTTCATCCTGACATCCTCCAAAAACCTTTCTGCTTTGCTTTTTAAAAAATCTATGCTTGTGGCTCTTTTATTATTAGGCTGTTGATATTGTAGGTGACAAATGCATTATCAGAGGCCTTGGCATTGTTGTTTCATCCCTTGTGATTATTACAGGCTGCCAATCTGCTACCTAAATTCTACTTTGTTAAATGCTGCACCTCTTTTTGTTGCTCATGATTAGGTGTCTTGCTATATGCAAAGAAATGCAAATGTTAAAGAAAGTCAAGACATTTCTGTCTTTGTTTGGGGGGACATCTTTGACAGGTTAGACATGACGTCGACAGCATCAGGATTATGTTTGTAATCAAGATTAAGACTACCTCAGCCAGAAAGTGTTTTGTATTGTGTTCCTCTCTCTTTTTTTCATACAGGCTCCCGGACCAGTGGCTTTTCCTATGACGACTCCCCAAGTGCCTGTGTATGGAATGGTAAAGAACCACTTTAATCTCAGCCATACATTCATACTCTGCTGGCATTATTCTAGTTCTACCCTTTTATGGTGTTAGTTTCAAATTTGACACGTTTTGAAGTTCAGACATGTAAAAAGTACCATTTGCTTTTTTTGATTGGAACAAGGCTTCATGATATCCTCAGAAACAGCTATTCTAACACACCAAAAGATGGTGTCACAATTGTAACATATGTGGCGTTATGGGTTAAATACCCGGCAGAGAATATTGGCTGTAGCATAACTTATAGGTAGCTCTGTGGATCAAATTTGCAAATCTAGCAAAAAGTTTGCTAGATGGAGATCGAGAAAACACACCTGGATGCTTACATGGGGCTGTTGCTTCTTGCTGGGGTGTACAGATCCTGGAATGAGGCTACATGTATGGCAAGTGTTGCACCCATTTGTCCCAAACGTCCCTAATGGGAGCAAGCTCCGAAGTGACATGGTAGCATGAAATATACTCTGGCCTGACTCAGCATCCCATAAGCTGTAGCCTCATTGCACGATCTGTACACCCCAGCAAGTAGCAACAGCCCCATGTAAGAATCCAGGTTTGTTTTGTCGATCTCCATCCAGCAACACCCTTCAATGTTGGGTTAATGTTCTCAGTTGGTGCACTGCCTTGGGTGTGATAAGGGATTGACGACCATTAAATGTCAGTTATTTTTTATTCGAAGACCTCTTTTTGAGCATCTGTGTCATTTGGATCCTCCTCTTCATTAGATGTGTATTCTTGTTCAAAGACTTACCTTTTCCTAATCTAAATCTATATGGGTCAATTTTGACCCGTAACACCACAGATGTCACTATGGTTAATAATATTAAGCTGAAAAAACCTACAAGCAAATCCTTTTGGAGGTGTGTTCTAATATTAGTCTATTATGGTCAGATAATATAATTACCCATTGTCATCATTATTAGAAATATAATGAGTGAATTTAAACATTTTAAAGTTAAAAACTAGTATATATATATATATAATGGTATATTTTGATGAAAAGGTCCATGGGACCAACAGAATTACATTTAAAACTGTGTTTACATGCAAATGAATACATAATAAGTTAGCTATGAGGTGAAAAACAATATTGGATGATAATCCTTGTTTTATTACATTGTTTTATTATTGCCATTCCTTCTCCCACCTGACCAGCTCCCGCCTCAGATGAGTCATCAGATGGGGGGCGTTCCCATGATGCCCCCGCAGCCTGTCATGTACAACCAGCCTGTCCTGAGACCCACCAATCCCTTTGGACCCATCCCTGGGACACAGGTAAAACACACACACAGACACACACACACACACAAAGTGCGTTTCACTATCTTTGTGGGGACCCGTCATTGACATAATGCATTCCCTAGCCCCTTACCCTAACCTTAACCATCACAACTAAATGCCTGACGTTAACCCTTACCCTAACCCTAACCTCATTTTATCCCTAATCCTACAACCAAGTTTTAACCCTCAAACAGCCCTTTAAAGTTGTGGGGTCCAGCATTTTGGCCCCACAAAGCTGTCGGGACCCCACAAGTATACTGTATTCCCGGTTTTTGTACCCCACAAATATAGTTAAACAAGAACACACACACACACACACACACACACACACACACACATATATTAGTGCATATGCCACACATATGCCATTTGCTGAGTTAGAAGAGAAGATTGTCTTCTCATGAAACTCTCAGCAAGAAAGCAGATAAGCACATTGCAGATAACCAAATTGCTGAACTATTTCTATCTGCTTTTTTATTACTGCTTTTAGATTGCTGTTGGTGATGTATGACGCAAATTTTTGTCCTTTTTTGTTTAGTTGTGTATATTTTTCTTTGTCCCACACATACATGGCAAATTAAAGCCAGAGTTTAGGGACAACATCTCTATAAACAGATATCCGCATATGAATGGTGATTTAAAAAAAAAAAAGCTAATAAAAAGCAAAATCGTCGTCAGACGATTGCCGATCGGTTCCGAGATTGCATTTTGGTCAATGCGTTCCGCCTTTTTTGCTCTCTAAACGAAAACCAGAATGCTTGTGATACCAACATCATGTCCCATTGCCTAAACATTCTACATTCATATGCAGATATCTGTTTATAGAGCTTATGGAGCTATAGCCAATTATCTGAGGGTTGTTGAACACTTTTCCAGTGTAGAAAATTACTAGCTGAAGCAGAAGTAGGAAAGGAACTAGAAAAAACCTGGGTAGACCAAATAAGACATCCTAAATTGATATATAATTATAACCGCATAAGAACAACCAAGGGTAGAATCTTCCTTTAACTGTATGAATGCTTCATGTCTGCAAGTCTTCTGGAATAATTGACACACTGATTCATAGCTCTTCGTAACGACTGATAAGTAACATTCAAGCTGTGGACCCTTTTGAGAATCAGAATGAATTATGTTGTCAGATAATTGACCAGTGTGAAGATAGTGTTTTTCATAGGGAGTAATCATCAGTTGGTACGGCCACAAGACTCTCAGGAGAACAAAAAAGTACATTTTGACCAATTATTCAAAACATAAAGTAATATAATTACCTACTGCACACCTCTGCCCCTGAGAAGCTGTTTTCTTGACACTGCGGCAAGTAATATGCTTGTCAGTAGATGTCTGAACACTTGATGAGGTGTTTTGTTGAACTAAATTACTCTCCATTCTCCCCCCATCCTCTGTAGATGCACTTCATGTAGGCATGATGTTGTAACCATGGCAGCAAAGCCGGAGGAAAGAGAGAGATAGAGTGGAAGAAAACAAATCCAGAACCAAATCCAGTGCCGGAGGAAGAAAGATGAGGACAGAGAGGAAAAGGGAGGGGAGAGGAAGAAGGAAAGAGGACGGATAAAAGATGAAATGCTGATGTCTGTTTCCATGTCGCCTCACCCTCTCCTCTCCATGTGGCTACTGATCTCTCTGTCTTTGAATGGGGCACCAGAGGCTCCGCATCAATCCCACTCATCCATCCGCGATTATGACCTTTGATGACAGCTCGATGGAAGTGCAGAAGCTCTACTGCCACTTCCTAACCTCCTCACCCCGATCATTTCCTGTATAAAAAAAAAAAACAACAAACCCACTTCAAACTCGGACACACGTCTCTTTCTCTGATTGGATTGTTTGCTGGCACTTTACTCAATGTGAACTTTGCCAAGGGTGTATGTCTGTTTAGGTGATTTTAGCGTCTTGTTCAGATTGGTTCCCGGTTGCGTGTCATCCACCACCTGATGTCAGATGTAATCGATTTGAATGCGTGTGTGTGTGTCCCTTTTCTACATTTCAATGTGCTGCATCATCATTACCGTTTGAGTCTTTTTATGAGCTCCATTTGTTCTTAATTGCCAACTTCTTATCATAAATTTGGCGTGGAACGATAATTTGTGGGCGCGCTTGTGTGTGTGTGGATGGACGTGGCTGTGTAACGTGTGTACTGTATGTGTTTCTCTTTTGGTACCTGATGTCATTACTCTATTGCCAGGTACCAATGTGTTACTGCACTGGAACTAACTAATGAAAGCACTGAGCCAGACCCAGGCATCGCATTTGGATGTAAACAAACCTCTTACACTAATGTTGCTACTTGGGGTCACGCTGTACACACTTTGTATTTTGTTCTTTTTTTCTCTACAGCTGTGCAATATCACGTAATCTCGTTACTGTCTTTTTCACCCATCTGTAGGCTGTTTAGAAAGCTGTTTCCTTGCTGTAGTGTTGTCTGTCCACATCAGGTTTTTGTACAGAATGCTGTTTTGTTATCTAACCTGTTCTGTTATACCTGTACTGCTCTAATAGTGAAAAATGCACTCAGAGCCAGATAGAGAGGTGACTGGATATTAGTAAGGAGGTGATTCTCAGTCTTGCCAAGCAGAAATGGTCTAACTCCCAACTGTATGATTTCCTCCCTATCCTGAGCATTCGTCCTGTTCAAAATGATTCTCCTGTGAAGTCATTTACACTCCAGAATAACTGGATAAGGGTAATTATCGCAGCAGATGTTTCACCTCCACTTGGAGTAATTAAAGACACTGCTACCACAGAGAGGGGTTTGCTAATGTAGTGTCAACGTTTATGGACATGACAGCTAAAGGTCAGTCGGAGGAGTCAAATGAGGACCAGACCGTGTTAAAGCGACTGAGGGTAATGTCTGTCGACCATGACCCTAGTAATGCCTGCAGTGACGACGTACAGATTAATTCAGACAGCCAGAGCCGGGAGGCTTTAATGATACGTTAAATGTTAATGTGGCTTTTCTGGCAGATCCAAGGTCAAGTTAGACCCACAGACAGACGAGATATATATATATATATATATATATATATATATATATATATATATATATATATATATATATATATATATATATATATATAGCACAAACCTTCAAAGAGGGGACAACGCTCTGCTGCACAAAAACCTAAAATCATTGCTGGGATGTACAGTTGAAAGGGGCAATAATTAATTGGGGAAGAAGTTGTTTTCTATTGATTGTGTCTGTTCTATGTACATGTACTGTATGTGTGTTTGTGTGCACATGCCTTCCCATAGAGATAAACAGGGTCATGTTCCTCGGTTAGAGATGAAAGGTCTCAAGTGAGCTGGTAGTGTGTACTAACTTAGCAGTGAGTGTTATTGTGACTGTGTCTCAGTCTGTACAACCCAACATCAAATTAAGGTGGTTCCAAGGATCACTCTGCTGAAAAAACGCAGAAAAAAAAGCCCATCGGACCTGGAATCTCAAAGTGAATCTTCAGACAGGTGGGGCTTCACACGCTTGTGATTCCAAACAAAATCGTCAGAGAATTGTAACTGCTGGCTACGCAATAACCAATCTCCCTGCAGCTACGACTCGACTACCAGCAGAGAGACTTCAGTGTTAGAAACCGTTACCACGCAGGTAGATATTCTCTGAGGTTTCTCAACAAGAGGCCAGCTGACGTTTGGATATCTCCTTTGGAAAAATTGTTGTTTCCCTCTCCTCCATTACTCCTTGTCCCAGTGGTTTGTCTTTCTGTCAGCTGAATGCTCTTTTCATTGTGCACTTCACTCCCACGACGCAGCTCGATCCATCCTGGGCCAACCTCTGACTGTTACTGTGTCCTCTGTATATAGGTAATGCCGTTCATGTGTTTTTAGACGTTCTCTCTGTAAAGTGATCGAAGCCCCATTGGATGATGTACTGTACGTGGGACAATTTATTGCTATATCTGTGTTTGAATGGTTGTATTTTGAAGGTGTCATAATCCAGGGATGGGTGGGTGGGTTTGATGTTTGTGTCCATCTTGAGGAGGAAGGGGGTGGGGTGTGTGGGGGGAGGGGCTTCAAGGGTAAACTATCACAACTGGTCTATACCAAGAGTGTCTTCATCGAGGAAGTGGACAGGACAGGGTCTGTCCTCTTCGAAACAGGAACATTTTTTTGCACCAAAGTCATCATCAAAGCGCAGCTTCTTCTTATTCAAGGTCACTACGGATGGATGATATCAGAACTCAAAAGGATTTTTTTTTTTGTTCTTTTGTTTTTAGAGACAAAGAAACGGTCTTCTTTTGCATGTTTAAGTGTTGTCTTTTTATTGGCTTGTGTGCCCGGTAAAAGCATGACCATTGTGTGAACTCTCACTTACCGGTGTGTTTGGAAAACGTTAAGGAAATTTCTCCATGAGATTTTTTACTTACCTCTTGACATTAACGTTCATTGACATTCATCATCAACTGTTTTACAATGTAGGGTCTGTAACTGTTTGAAGGCTGCCTCGCATGCAGAAATGCAACTTGCAAGTAACCCATCGAACTTCAAACCCAGTTACCATAACTGCATCTTTGTAAAACACCATGGATGTCAATGCCAGTTATCACCTAGCTAGCTAGACATTGCAGTCTTGTAAAATCGCTCTTTATTAAAGCGTTGCTATTTTCAATACGTGTTTGAATGCTCGCTCCTTTTTCATACTATGCCAGCAGCATCATGAGAGGTTGTGAGTGAAAGTCAAAGTACTGTAATATGTGTTTGGTCTGGTCAACATTGTGTGGTGTTAACGTGTTTGCCCAGTCTTGTCCTGTCTGTTGCCATCAACTGGACTTATTCTTTAACAGTCATCCTCTTAAAGCATGGACTGGTTTCCTGAAACCAGGCTTGGATTCACAGGAAGCTTCAACTTTCTTTTAAACAATTTCGGAAAATGTACACAGACCTGGACAAGGGGATTAGAGATCAATTACATCATTTTAACCCCACTGCAGATGGGTACAAATTTCAGAAGAAATTTAGTATGCCTATGTCCGTCAGTCATGTCTTTGTACACTGTTTTTTCTAAGTTTAATTATCCTTAATTTCCTCTCCCCTGCTAAATAAATATAAGGGACACAGCATAAAAGCAAAAAGGCAAACTAAAAGTTGTAGCATTTTATCTGGGGTTGGATTTCCTAAAAGCATCCTCAGATTAGTTTCTCAGAGAAAACATGCTTCAACGGGTGAGTCTGTTACATTCAGTTCATCTTGCCTTTCCATACAAGTCTAATATAAAAAGGACCAGTATCTACGTAAATTATCAGCGCACACAATACTTCTACCTGCACTCTAACTTTACAAAAAGGACATAGGGAGGTGAACTTCAACGGGTTGCTTGTTGCATTTCCCATAATGGAAGACTCCCAAGACCATTATCTACTGACTCAAGTGTCTGCAGTTACGAAATAGACTGTTGTATTCATCACTGAAGCTACTTCACGGACTAATCTGGCAGCTGGAAACCAGACTTGCGTGTTATCAGAGCAGAAACTGCATTTCCATGTCGTTTTGCCAGTGAAAGGCGCATGATGTCTATGCAGTTTCACACTCCATCCTTCGTTCATTTAGCTACTTAGGACTTCTTACCATATTTCCTCAGTATACCCTCAGTATTGTGTATACTGCATTCACTACACTCATTCAGTACTCTAGTGTCTATCTGTAAACTGTTCATTGTTGTTGAGGGCATGAAACTCAGCAGTGTCCATTAAAACGTCTTGTTCGCAGGGAATGAGGTTCCATACCTTAAATTTCTTCTCATTTTCTTTTTTTGTATATCAAAGTATCAACAGGTTTGGATTGCTATCAAATTATTGTTTTTTTATTTGAAAAGCATAGATTGATGTTTTTGGAAGAAAATGGAATAAAACGTCATCTGATGCTGAGCTCATAGTTATTTGGTGACTCCTCCACAAAACACTTTAAAAGTAAGAACATTAATTAGCTGGTAACCACGCTCTGATTCATGATTACTTTAAAATATTAACACAGAAGCTACAGTTCAGTTCAAAGTCATTTATTGATAATTAAACATGTCAAAGAACATAGGACAAAATGTAATTTAAAACAAAATGATAATATTTGTGTTCATTGTCATTCATACAAGTTCAATGCGGCATCAAAAATCGTCGTTTTAGGGGGAGAGGGGGAGTCGAGCGTTGAACCAGCAACCGATCCTGAGCCAGGTTATTCAACTCTCAAATGAAGGGCCTACCGATGTGCTCTTACGCAAGGCACTTAACCCCGAAGTGGCCCCAGGGGCGCATTTACAAAAACTAAAACAACCCATCCCATCTAAGTGTCCCACGTCCAGTTCTGGCTGATTGCCTGGTACTCTTTGATGACAGGCTGTTAGATACGGGATGTACTAAAAACATGCCTGTTTCAGAGAGGGTTCAGATTTAGACTAAAAGACGGTACACGATCCTCCAAATCTGGTGTGTGTGAGTGGTCAGTTTGTTGGGAGCAGGAATGTATGAGCAGTGTATTCTTGGGGGGGGGGGGGGGGTTGAAATGCAGGGATATGATCAGGAAAATCAAAAGCAGGGAAACCGGTAATCTCCCAATTAAAAAATGATGAGAGATCCAGTTCCCAAAAAATGAATGAAATCCTGACAAATAAAACTCCCTGAACACAGGTAAGGAATAGGAAGTATGCACATGTGTATCTGCGTGTTTGTGAGTGTGTACATGTGTTTTCGGGGAGGGGCAGGAGTGTGTGGTCTGAGTGTTTACCTTAGTGGGGGAGACACCCCATCGTCCACAGCAGTTTCAGGCCTAACGCTGCTGTTATCCCCATCCCACGCTACAGCTGCGTGTGGCGTACGTCCAGGGCAAGGGCTCAGTTTGGCTCCCTCCCACTCTAGCTGCAATAATCAGCAAGAGGAAGAAGGTGGCTGGAGCAGCAGCAACAACAAGGCATGCAACTAACAGTTCACATGGAGAAGGTGGAATAATGTGGAAATTTAGAGAGGCTATGTGTCACTTAAACCTAACACAGCACTACCAACTCAGGTGGCGTATAAGAAATAAGGTGAGTGGTACAACTAGTGTGTTTTACAATCACGAACGGAACAACTACTGTAAGTCATATAAAATCAGGTGCGCATTAGTATCATTTGCACATGTAGCCTGCTTTACATGAGTAAAATGCAATGAACCCAGTTACAATACATCTAGATACACATGTGGAGCTGTCTAGGTGTGATATGAATGCTGAGAAAGACAGTAATGCTAGTGTCAAAATTAGGTGTGTGTTTCTGGTAAGATCAGAAGTGGGAAAAGGAAAGATCATCGACCCTTCTGGCTGCTGCTCGGGAAAATCAGCGGCCTTTACTGAATCCAAAACAACCCTCAGTCACCTGCAGCACCAAGACTATCACCTCATATCCACTCAGTCAACAACCCTACACACATCAGCAACACGCCACTGCACTGCATTTAGAAAAAAAAGTATACACTTCTACCTGCTCTAAGCTCCAGTTGTGATTACAGTTTTCTCCCATTTTTAGAATCTGCCCTTCAAATCATATGCAGTGTCTGATTTTTACAGCGTGTTTAGTGTATGCAATCCCATGCCACAATGGTTCAATACATTTCACTTCAAGCATGACCGTAATCAGATTACCGTCATTCTTGAGGGTTGCCTCTTTTTCTTTTTTTTTCTTCTTTTTTTTATAAACAGACCGATACAACTCAACTGTCCTACTTCATCTCATCTATATACTATCTCCAACTGTTTAGGAAGAAATACAATCATTACATCTAATATTAACAGTCAATATTCTTACCACTCAACCAAATGTTGGTTGGCATTACTTTTTCAGCCTAAAATAAGGTTTAAAGTATTTACATTGAGTAGCAAATTGTTCATTTACTGTTTTGAAAACTAGTTCAACTCTCCCTCTAAATCCCCCAATAGTTTCTAATGTGGGCAGATGCATAACAGCAGCTGATGAGACTGGAACAAAAGCCAATAATAGAAAATGTCAAAAACCAATTCAAAATTTAAGCACCAATAATGCTCAGATTCTTCCAACATCATTGGCCAAACAAAACTTGCTGCCATTCTTCGGGCTTTTATAAATTTAAATATGTACAAAACCGACAAAAGAACAAAAACTCATTTTCTTCAGTCAAATTCTGGGTTCAACTAAGTATGACCAAAAATGGGAGAAACACGTAGATGCATTCAACTTTCTTTTCACATAGGATGCTCTGATGGCAATTTTACACAAAACTGAAAAAGAAAAAATGGGAATGACAAAATGACTTAAAGATTCTGGTCTAACGTTTCAGAGGCAAACACTGACTTGACCCAAAACTCTTGACAGGATATATTTAACCCCCTGAGTTTGTGTAGGCCTCGAGAAACACAGAGAGCCTGGGCTAAGAAAGAAAACACAAGAAAGGTATATTATGGAAAACCGCTTCAAGAAGACATCCAGGTCATGTACTACAATTTAATCGCTGAAAATGTTTCATCAGACTGTATTTTTTTTCCCTGTCGTTATCAAAGTCATGTTCACGCTGGGCTATCCCTCGTGACTATGAAACTTCCAAGCCCGTAGAATCAGACTGGTGATATCCATATTAAGTTATGCGACCCCTCCCAATTAAACAGGAAGGCCTGTGTGGACTACACATTTACTCTGTAGTCACTCTTGACACCCTGAAAACAGATAGCCTCAAGAAAACTTTTAATGCCGGCATGCGAAATGCGATCACAAAAATCACCCAGCGTTAATTGGGTTACAAAAGAATCTAAGTGACCTTCTAAACGTCAATTTCAAAAAGCTGATTTGAGATTTTTTGAAATATCAAAGATTTCCGTGACCAAAATACGTCATCACTTCTGAATGGGAATTGCTGATCAGCTCAGTGAAACCAGCCTGAAACAATTGACAAGCTGGTCAATTAACAAACATTCGCGATCTTTAGAAAAAGAAGATTATTCAGTAAAGGCAACAAAAACCTTGCTGACGCACCGCTCCATTTCAGTTCAGTTCTGCTTTCTCTTCTGGTCGACGTGTATTACCAATCAGGCAGTTAAATGTCTGGACAAACAGACTGGCTATTACGAAAGGGGTCAAGCAGAATTTAAACAGAGGCCTGTTACATACTCCGCACAGGGTTCTCCTACGCCAACAACAGTGTGTGCGTTTAGATGATATTTTTAATATTAACAATGGTCATCATGGAGACATATGGATCTCTAAAAGATGTGTTTATTAAAGAAGGCAGCAAGTTTAATGCATCTTGTTAGGGAGCCAGATGGATACATGTTTTTTAATAGTTATTTAATAATGTATCAGTTTGTTTTGGACTGCTTATTTTTCCTAAACAGTTTTTCCAGGAAACCCGTATTTGGTGCACATTTTTATGTAGAGTATATAAAAGGCCTTGATTCAGTACAAACAAAAGGCTTCTCTTATGAGATCCTACCCTGGCCTCCAAATCCAACTTTGTCCCAAGAAACATTTAAGCTCCTTTAACATCCAACAAGGAACCAGCTGGGACTCCATAACATCTAACAGAAACTCTGAATGCTCGACAATATTCCAATATTAGTTGTCCTACTTAGACACACAGCCATCAACTGACAGGCAAGCTAGAGACTAGGTTAAGATGAATTACATTCAACCTTGCTCCCTCTCTGGTTTTCCTTTAAAACTGTCCCTTATGTAAATACACATGCGCGCGCACACACACACGCACGCACGCGCACACACACACACGCGCACACACACACACGCACACACAGACACACACATCTGCTTTGTGAAAGGAGTGTGTAGGGGTGGGACTATCGATAAGGGGGTTCTGGCGTGTGGTAAGGGTAATCATGGCGCTGGGGCATGGGTTGCCCGTGTGCGGGTGTCTGCTCATACGGTGTGGATGTGGAGTAGCTTCCCGCTGCTGCGTAAGCTCCTGATGAATCATATGCTCCCGGTGCCCCGTAGCCTCCAGATGCATCATAGCTTCTTGACGAGGCCTCGTAGTTTCCAGATGAAGCATTGTAGCTCCCTGATGAGGCGTAACATCCCGAAGCGTCATATGTTCCTGGCGCTGCATAGGCTCCCGGTGCCGCATACGTTGGGGGCGCCGTGTACGTCCCTGGGGGTGCTGTGGTGGAGGCCTGTGCCTGTGTGGTGGCCGGTGGAGGTGGAGGCGGAGGAGGAGGATTGGTGTAGGCATACTGGAGGTACTGGTACTGTTGCTGGTACTGTTGATACTGTTGGTATTGATGCATTTGCTGGTAGTACTCTGTGTAAGACCTAGAGCGCAGTTTACAGTTGAAGAGGTTAAGTGGAAGAAAGGAGAGTAGAAACAAAGCAATGTTAGTCTAAAAATCACATCTCACATGAAATAATAGACATGTGGTTTATTTTTTTGTATAATGTTTTTGTAAAGCACTTATAATGTAAATGTAAAAATTTTCATATTTTTGTCGTTATATGTGCAAGGCTTAACATGCTTTTATTTTTCTTCTGCCTCCATCCTTAATCTAAAATGTGTTATGTGTACCTAGCAACAGGATCTGACCCTTCAGGAGTGTTGGTGGCAGCTGGAGGCTCTTCAGGTCCTCCAGGTGGTGTTGGCAGCAGGGCGCGCCGCTTAGGTCGTATCTGACCAAAGGAACCCGGAACGGGGTCTGGTAGGAGGGGGGCTCGATTTCCTCTGATTGGACTGCGGTCCCGCTCACTGTCCGCAGATGCTGCCTTTCTCCCTGCCTGCTGTTCAGCCAGAACCTTCAATTCAAAATGTCAGAAAATATACATGAACACAAAAACATACAGAGGTAAACATGGTACATTTTTACTCGAATAAACGGTAAAAGACCTTCTGTCCCTCCTGAAAGAACTTGGCTCTTGCTGCCTCAAAAAGCGTTGTTGGATCCGGTCCGGTCTGTGGCTCTACTTCTTCAACAACGGCCGCAGAATTGTGATTGGCCATATCTTGGTAGACCTGGTCAGCAACGGTTCCATATACCTGGCTGGCAAGGGCACCGTAAATCACTCCATCTGCACCTTTAGCGCTTGTAATGCCCTTCAACGCAGCGTAGGTGGGGTCAAAGGATGTGGTGTTGTAGAATGAGTTATGGACACTTTGTTGAACCTGCAAAGAAAGATGAGAGATGCAAGCATTTACAGTAAAACATTAAGAATATATAACATATGCTCAAACCTGATTTATCTAACAACAATATTGGCAAGGGAAGTATGAGAGTAAGTATTTACAAAAGGATCAGGTTGAAAGAAGTCTACTACCAAAGACCTGTGACAGTTTATAAACTCATGAGCTCAGATCTCAGAGATCACAAGTTAGAGGTTTTCCAATACAGTGGATGCCCTGCTAGAGAATTAACTTACTTGTATGGGGAGTCCAGCCGCGGCTGCTGCAGCTGCCGCTAGCACGGCTGCTTGACTCTGATGGTGCTCTAGTGATGGAGGTGGTCGCGGAAGAAGGCCCTCCCTGCCACCTGCCAGAAGAAGGGGCGCAGAAAACATGATGAGAACATGAGTTTTTTTTCAGCATTTAATTGTATGCAAAACACTTAAAAACAAACGGATCCTTCGTCTTTACCTGCTACACCGCCGCCAAAGTTGTTTCCGGCCATGGCAAGCTGGTTGATCAAAGGCTGGGCTTTGGACAGCTCTACGGCCAACTGACGGCCCTTGAACATGGTCCCATGGAGAGCGTCAATGGCTACCAGCGCTTCCTCCTTCCGCTCCATATGCACAAATGCATAGCCAACATTTGAGCATAATCTGGCTGTAGAGTATACAGGAATCAGAGAGATCAGTGTTAGCATGAGACACTGATTTAAAAAGAAAATGCATCCAACCTATATTTTTATTGTCGCTTGAGCGTTATTAATTTCACAGATTTAACACTTGAAACTTTGAAAACACAACTGTCATCTGAAAGATGTAACACTGCAGTCTGACGAGATCATCTGAAGATTGTTACCTTACACTCTACTTATGCAAACCCGCTCATTTCAATTCATTAGGACTTCTACAAAATATTTTCTTCAACTTTTCATTAAACCCCTGCATATATATGTGTTGTACCATCAGTATTGGGGACATGCTTTGTAACTCACCTTTGACTTTATCACAGTCTAAAACTCTTCCGAAGGTTGAGAACAGCCCGTGCAGGTCGTCTGCTGAGCATGTTGCCGCAAGGTTCCCCACAAACACTTTAGTGGAGTTGGGTGGGCGAGCACGTGACTCCTCAACCACCAGGGGCCTGCCTCTGTACTCTTTGCCATCAAGATGTCGTATGGCCCTGTGAGATTAACAACAAGAAAAATCTTTGCATCATCATCATCATCATCATCATCAGGTGTACAGCAGAAGACAGCAACACTGCAGGCATTTTAACTGAGGTTAAAAATGAATAAAACAATTTGTAGAATAGAAGATATGAAACTAAAACCAGCCAAATCCAGCCTCTTTGTCTTACTAGTGATATATTTCATTGGCATATCATGCTTCAAACTGCATATAAAGAACCCAAAGTCTCTGAACTAATCAGTTTTTGATTCTGCAGGGGTCCAAGTTATTCTTGGACCCCTCTAGTTATTTCGGTATCTCAAAGTTTTTAAGATACTGCAGCAGTAAACCCAATAGGGCTGTCAGTTCTATTTAGTTCTGTTTTTGTATGGTTCACTTACTGTTTAAAACATTTTCCAGGTTAGTGGGGATGCACAGCGTTTAAAACCAGCATGAAAAAGCATACCATAACTCCTCAAATAAAAACCGGGGCCTTTATTTACCTGAACTGCAGAAGGTAACAGGCCTTTATTTGAAGCAGGCTTTTGTTAGAGGCAGGCCTTTATTTCTAATTCCATCTGTTTGATAAGTATAATTGTTTTAAATAAACTGTTTTAAATGAAAAGCCATAGCGTTCCAGTGGACAGAGATCATTCATTTTTTAAGAAACATTTGCAAAAATGTACCGGGTATTTATTTCAAATACAGGTACTACGGTATTGCTGGTAGATTTAATCAATAAGAGCATACAGTAGTTTAGTACAACACATTGCTGGTTTGCAGCACACCGGTATCTGATTAACGTAGCTATTTTGTTTCTATCTCCAGGCTAACTTTTTTTAAATTTTATTTTTACTTATTATATGAAAGGCACTTAGGAGATTATCCACACAAATTTTTCCCTTATTTGTCCGTGTTGACCAAGCCCCCAGCCACTATCAGAGGCCCGGCTTTTTATTGACTACCGGTTTTTATTTGAGGAATTACGGTAGTAATGTTCCCTCAGCATATTGTTTTGTTGCTAAACTGTATGTTAAACAAGTGGTGACGTACCCTAAGGTGCTGGATTTTTCCTTAGCGTGGTTAGCTAGCAATTAAGACCACTGACGGCTACGTTATTGTTTATATTTTGTCACAATGTTTAGTTTATGTGGATCGACCTAGCCATATTTTCTTTGTAAATAAGAACAGTGAGCCATACAGTTCAGTTGCTTTAGTTTAGGCTTGCACAGCTACGGTTTTAATGTTATCCTAACCTAACTTTGCCCAAGACAAAGCAAAGGCTGAGTTTACTTGATATCACCAGTTTATGTTTGCTTCTAATTTTCATACAGTGTTGAATGTATTTAGAATATGGACTCACATGCTCATGTCAAGTATAAAGCCAGAATGAATGATTGTATAATGTGTTGTAATGACAAAGTAGTGGTCATAGAGAATGAAAATGTGATCTGAGGTGCACATTACAAAATATGTTATGTATCTGAAATTGTTCATTAACGTTAGCTAAGTGTGATATCTGTCAAACTGAATGGACTCACAGTAGTAAAACAATTTTTATTCTGGTCCAACGACTGAAATAGAACTGTCTGTGAGAGAAAGGACACTATATCCTCAAATGTTATTGTAAAACATGATGCTTTTGAGAAACCATTGCAAATAAAGCAAACCGTTGCTAAAAGGAACAAGATACTGCGTTCACTAAGGTAACGTTACTGTTGCATAAACTGTTCATATGGGGACCACGCTCAGGACCCATAACACCGACAATATCTTCTCATGCTAAAAAAGAATCCTGGAGGAAACACTGTACTTTAACATAGATGCACCTTTCAGTTACATTTGTTTCATCATAATATCCATTATTATTACTGTTCATATTTTTTTTCTATGTTTAATTTTTTTATATTATTTAAAGACATTTCTGTTTAACATGTTCAAAACTGACTTGACGGACTGGATTACTGGACTCGAATTTAGCTAAATTACTCGCAATTTATGAGCATGGTGGCAAAAACTAGCCGTGTATATTCATATTTTTTTTCTTCATATCCCCAAGATATGTAAGATCAGTTCGAGAATAGCAATCAATTCATACAATCTAATAATGGTAATGAACAGTTGAATACCTGTCTGCTGCCCCCTCTCCCTTCAGGGTAACGAAGGCATATTGTCTGAGCAAAGAGCAGGTGTTGATCTCTCCATATGGAGCAAAGAGCTTGTTTAGCTCGTCTTGAGTTGCATCTAAAGGAAGGTTCCCCACAAACAACTTCACGTTCTCACCGCTCATCTCTGTATCAACTAGGCATCTGTGAAAGAGAAAACAGGATGCTTCGGTTAAGTTTGATCCTTTGGATAGCGGTAACGTTAGCTAGCTAGTTGTTTGGTTACTGAATCTCAACAGAAAGATCGCTCTTTCCGTCGAGTAGCTGAATCATAGTTGCTTTATTAAGATGAAGTGATATTGCCAGGTGGGGTTATTTAGAATACAGTTACTACAATGCCATCTGGTAAAAGGCGTATTGACGTTAGCTAGCCAGGTATTTAACTAAGATAATAAAGCCGCTAACTTATAAGCGCAAACTGATCCAATGAAGTTAGAGGCAGTCAGTGTAGCTGCAAAGTTAGCTAACACAGCTAATGCCAAAAAAAAAACCGCAAAATAGGTAACATACATTGGTTTAATGGTAAGATGAAAGCAGTTACACGACCAACAGTTAGCTTGTAGTAGTAGTTAAAAGCTACGGACACTACTGGCCATTTTGTTAAACGCAAACATTAATCATATTCTAACGTTAGCTTAGCTAGGTGGCAAGCTTAGCTAGCTAACGCTAGCAACATCGTTAATGTTTGCTTACCTAGCTAGTGGTTTGATCATAGTGGTTGGAAACGTTTACTTTTAAGCTAGAGCTCAATCACTGGTGTGAGCTATCATAGAGTATATTAACTACGGTTTACCTGGTTGTATTTTCAATTTTGTACAAAAAGGAGGAAAAGCATTATAATGATGCTAGCATAGTAACGTTACACAGACTTCTTACCCAACGCGGTCCTGGAGCTGTATTTCAAACCTCACGTCACGTCCGGCTCCGGTTTCTTGAGGTGCGCTGGCAGCATGAGGCGCAGTAGTTTCATCGGGTTTGTTCTCTTAATACATCCATGGTTTGATCCCATTGACTGTACTAGTACAATCAGTACCCGTTGAAAATGTGCCTGTTTGGAACGGGCGATTGCTTGTCCTGTGGTATTGCTGCTTGTAGAATTCTTCAAAACCAAATTGTACCCCAAAATTACTTACAGAAGGACCCCAAAATCACTTAATATGCAACTCCACTGTACAGTCAGTGTAGGATACGTCTACATCAGAAGTAGACATTGTAGCCTGCCTACTACTGTATTTACCTGACAGAGAACGGGGCAGATTCAGAATGTAATCACAAAATATCACAATGACAATGTGGAGTAATCAGACATTTAGCGTCATGGACTCATGGCAGTGCGCTACCCACCTTACCTTATGAGAGCTAATCAGCAGATATCTGCGTCCATCAACCACCAGAACCGTGTTTAACACTTCAGCAGGTGTGTTCATTTCCATACAGGTTTAGTGGATTGATGGTTAATGGTGAAGTATGGATTTGATTCGCGGGGTTATTTTGGCAACGGTAATGTTATTACTAGTGTTGTAAATTAGCAGTAGACTTAATTAACCCGACCCAGGGTGAGTCAGATGAAAAGTGCTGTGTCTGCCCGGTTCAACTCTGAGATTTTATCGCATTGCACAGCGCTGTGAAGGAATAATCTCAGAGATTACGTTATGTTATGTTCTGCCAGCTCACAGCAATTTAATACAATAGCAGGACAGGAAAAGAGTCTGGTGGTTTGCACTTTGCATCGGTTTGCACAAGATGGCCAAATATTAGCAAACCTTGAGTGGCTGTTGTGTTATGTTACGTTATTAAGCTGTTGTTAGCATTACAAAGAGGGACTGTGGGAGATATTGTACTTTACTCTGCTACGTTTGATAGCTTTAGTTACTAGTTAGGCTACTTTGTAGGCTAGATTCAGATTGATAATACAGTTAGGCCTACATAAAACAATCAGAATTAGCCCCACCATTACCTGCAACATTTAAGTAGGCTACGAATCAATTATTCAATTAAACTACTGCTAAACGGATTTATTGGTTGCCTAGTTATGCGCAACCAATAAATCAGTTTCGGAAAGGTGACTGTTTCCAGGTGAGTCGGAGGGGAGGAGGAGCCAAAATACAGAGACATCTCTGTGTGGGAACACACGTCTTGACAGGCCAAAGTGGAAGAGGAGTTGAGTTTTTATCGTAGGGAAGTTGATGGAAGAATAGGTTGGAGCATGCGAAAACGGGGCAAAGAGGTAAACAACGAGCCAGCAGCCAGGTGATGTTAAAATTAGAATCGTGCAAGTTGACTCAGTTGTGTAATTGTACAGGAAGACTGTGTGCGTCATAGTTTTTAAGAGGAAATGTGTAAGTTTTACAGGAATGCGCGCTGCGGATCCAGACGATCCAGGCTGCGGTGAGACTTCAATAAAATAGGGGGACAGAGCCAGGTCTTCAGAATCATCGCCTGAAACCAACAATATCATTGCTTCTTTTTCTTTTTTTTTCTATTTAATGTTACATCGCCGTCTGTGGCGTGGCGTTAGTGTGTGTCCTGTGTGTGTCTGTATTTAAAACGTGTGTTTCCGGTAGCTTTGCTATTTAATTTAAGCTCTGTCTGAGCTGCTGCACTTTACCAAGCCTGGACTTGCTGTCCCAATCCAGGCATGCGTGTGTGTGAAGGCATCCCACAGGGCGAGAAATCACCACCTGTAGCACACATATAAACTATGGGAGTGCATGCAGTGGCAGAATAATCACGGGTGTACTTTTTGGTGTGTGTGTGTGTGTGTGTGTGTGTGTGTGTGTGTGTGTGTGTGTGTGTGTAGATGGCACAAGAAGAACCGCTGTATGATTTCCCTGAGCCCACCCAGCCGTCAGAGCGCAAGTTGGGGTATCAAAGAGGACAGGGCTCTCTGAGAAGCATCAGCATATTGGACCGTCTCCTGCTCACAGTTCCTGTCTGGCTTCAGCTGTCCATCAACCCTGCCACCGCACTGCACATACTGCAGAGGGAGCCTCCTGGGGTCAGAGCCACATACACAAACTAGAGAAAAGTACACCATATGTTGCCTGTGTAATAATTTAACAGGAGTTTCTATAGTGCAGGCTTTAACGTTGCAACATGAGTTTACGGTTCAGAAAAAAACACATTACATATAGTTTATCATTTGATATACTTACAATTTTTTTTTACAAGCACGTCACACAGAGAGACAATGCTTGCTGTCACAGTCACCAGTGTCTCTGCTGTGAGTCGAGAAACGAGAAACAAAAAATATAATCTTATATCACCTCAGATCTACCAATTACAAGCCCAATAGTTTAAAAGTGTCAATATACATTTTTTTCTAACCTAGACTTATATTATTAATTCCTTGTTCTTTGTAAATTGGTTATACTTACATGATCACACACACACACACACACACACACACACACACACACACACACACACACACACACAGTGTACCTCTCTTGCTTTCTCTTTCCATGTCCAACGCACTCACACATTCACTCAGTAATCGCTTGTGTTGTCCTGCAGACCTTCTTGGTGCGTAAGTCTCGCACGTCCCAGAAAGACGTGCTGTGTGTCCGCTTGGCAGATGACAGCTTGCCATCCTTTGTTCAGCAGTTTGGCATCCGGCAGGAACACTCCAGTAAGAGTACCACCTATAGAGCTGTCCTCTTGTGATCGAAACACTCAGATCAGATTTATTTACTAGGTGAAAATGGGGTCTATGACCCTCAGTGTCTGACCCCATTAAAACTGAATCTGCCTTCTTTGGAACACAAATGTATAGTCATACCTGTGTAATCACATATCAATATATTGTATGATTGCACTAGCTAGTTGTCATGTATATTCTTATTATTGCATGAAATAAGTAATAATAAAATTTTGCTTTGTTACCCAAGCAAAATGAAGAGCTTTATGTCAATTTGTTACTGTGCTTATTTCAGTCCATTGACAACTACTCATGTATGCTTTTTAGTATTGCTATTCATGAAGTAAGTGATTCAGAAAATGTCACGATTCGATTCAATATCGATTTTTAGGCTCAAGATTCGATTCAAAATCGATTTTCGATTCAAAAACGATTCACAGTATGTAAATGTAGTTACTTTTGCCATATGATTGCAGTAGACATACAATTTTTAAAATTTTTAAAATTTTTTTGGAATTCTATGAATCAATTTTGAATCGGTAGAGCTTGAATCGCGATACGAATGTGAATCGATTTTTTTTTTTGCACACCCCTACTGGTTTACCTGCAAGTTCCAGGAATGCAGGATATGAATTAAAATGTATGTACACTTTATAAAATGGCAAAAACAGTTTTTCTCATTTTATTTACACATGACTACATCTAACTACCATTCTCCCCCTCCAAAAATCCCTGCACCTATTTTTCTCACCCCGCCCAGCTCTGTCTCTGGAGACCTCAGCCATCAGCTTCCCAGATCTCCCACGACTCATTTCCTTCTACTGTGTCAGCAGGTAAATTCTTGTCTCTCATTCTCATTTTCTTCAGCTGTTTCTTTTCCTTACCTGCACTTCCTCTACAATATGTTATCATTTTTTCCTATTTTTCTACATTGGTCACTGTCAATATTTATTGATCTGCAAGAACTAATGTTGCTGTTAAAATTATATATTATCTGTGTATCAGAGATGTATTACGCTTCCCTCTGGAGCTTCCTGAAGCCATTGCAAAGGCAACATCCCACAAAGAGCTCGAGTCAATCTCACATATGGGAATAGGTTGGTGAACACAACTTCTTGTTTTCTGACAGTAGATTTTGCAACCTCAAATACATTAAAGGACCTTAAATGATTTATTGCACACAAACTGCATACATTACTATTATTACCTAGGTAACAATGTCCATTTAAGGACAAATAAGTATTCAGAGAAACTTGTTGAAATTAATGTTTGTTAATGAATTATAATATATTTAAAAGTAAATATGCCATGAAATATAGTCTTTGATATGCTAGGATGTCAAAATCTTTATTAGGAGATGGTTTTATAGTCATCAAGAGGTTTTATTTTTGCACCTCTTTGCACAAAGGAAGATATGTAAATTGCTTAAAATGTACCAATTACAAGAAAATCTCTTTCACTTTAATGAAAATCTATATTGTTTTATAGAATTCTGGAATTCCCATCTAAACATCCGTGGGCCACGGGTGGCCCCTAAGCCCCAGAAGGACAAAGAGAAGAAGCCAGACGCTGTAAATTCAGTCCCGCCCGCTGCTGCCCCACAGATGAGCTCGGCAGCTCAGTCCGATTCAGTTCCCCAGGCCGACTCAGACAACCAGCTCAAGACAGCACCTAAATCAGACACCGCCACCAAACAATCAGGTTCCAATCCCACCCTGTTCCATGAGTTTTGTCCACTCACTACACGCAGCCCCGGAGAGCTGGACTATGGTTCCGGCCAGGGCGCTCTCTGTTTCATCAACCCTCTTTTCTTGCAGTCCCAGAACGCTTTGTCCAGACGGCACATGTTCAAACACAGCCTCAAGGTTCGGATTTCCACAGAGTCATCAACCCTGCTTTCGCCCCCACTCGCTCCTCCACCTCCACCACCTCTAATGCCTAAAACCAAACGACAATGTAAAGCTCAGAAACAGGGACAAGGAACCGTCCATCCCTTGAAAGGTCTTTTACATGATGAGAACCCAAGTCAGGACACCCCCAGTGAGGCCCAAGTTCAGCCTCCGTCAGTAACTCCTCACCTCCAGCCTAACACACAGGAGCAGGGCCAAACACAAATGGAACCAAGCCAAAGGGAAGCTGGAATCAGGGGGGCTACAACTCAGCTACCAACAGTCATGGAGAATCTTCCAGACGACTCAGACTACACACAGCCGTCTCCAATGATCAATTTCTCCCATTCTCCCTCACTCCCTCCTTACCTCTCCCCATCGGGTTCTCCCAAAGCACCTCCCCTTTTCCCCAAAGTATCTCCGTCCCTCTTTCCTCATGACTCTCCTGGTGCTTCCCCCTCCCTCTCGCCTCATCAATCCCCATCTCTTTCTCCCAAGGCTCCCTTTTCCCTCTCTCCATATGACTCACCCAGCGCTTCACCCTCTCTTTCACCTTACCGGTCCCCATCTCCTCCTCAGGTCCCTTTCACTCTCTCTCCCTTCACCTCTCCATCCTTCCCTCAGCTGGCAAAGCAGGCCTATCATACACCTGCTACTCCTTCAAGACCAGATCAGCAAAGATCAGAGAGAGAGGCCGAGGAGGAGGGAGCAGGTGCAGAGGAAAATAAGGATGAAGATGATGAGACAAATGAGGAACTGCACACAAAGAGGGAAGAGGAGGATCTGGTTTTACAGACGACTGCTGCTTCTCTAAATGACACAGACAGCTGTGGTTCCTTCAGCAGTCTTGAGGGAGCAGCAGAGACTCCACCTCACTCACCCCACAAACTGGACAATGGGACAAGCCTCTAGTGAACAACTGAATTAAATTATCAAAGTATTGTGTAGAATTCTTTAAATATTCAATGACGATTCTAGTAGTTTTGTATGTTTTAACCACAAATTGTGTAAACTTCTTATTATGCTCTATCACCAATCATTTTCTAAAACCAAACCAAAAATGTTCAGTATTTTGTGAAAATTAAATTAAGAAATTTCAGACATGAAACTTTATTGGGTAAGGTAGTCCATAACAGTTAACCTTAAAGCAACACTATGTAACTTTTCCCGCTTCGGTCCCCCTACAGGTTGTCTCATTGGAACTACAGCTGCAGCTAAACGTTACATAGTGTTGCTTTAAGTTGCCTTTATTTTTTTGCACCAAAAGGTACAAATAAAAATGACATCAAAACTATTAACTATTATTTTGACATGTAATGAAACAGGATCATTCAAATCATCCTATTAAGTGAACATTAAATAGGATGATGTGAATGATCCTGTTGTTTCTAGTTAAAGCAGCCATATTATGCTCATTTTCAGGTTCATAATTGTATTTTAAGGTCGTACCAGAATAGGTTTACATGGTTTAATTTTCAAAAAACACCATATTTTTGTTGTACTGCACCGCTCTCTCTCACTGCTGCAGATCCTCTTTTCAGCTGGTCTCTGTTTTAGCTACAGAGTGAGACCTCTTTTCTTCTTCTGTACTATCTTTGATTGCACTGCACATGCCCAGTAGCTCAGATGTAGATCATGTCAGCTAGCTAGCTCCATAGACAGTAAAAGAAAGACTGTTTCTACAACTTCGGTCAGTTACAAGGCAGGATTAGCTGGGAGACTTCTAAATGAGGGCGCACATGTAAGTAGTTCTTTTGAAGATTATGGTGAACTTGTGTGTGTTGTAGCAGTGCTTTGCTATTGAGAACGAGGTAGCATGCTAGCGTTAGCATGCTAGCGTTAGCATTAACATGCTAACGCTACGAGCTAATGGTTGCGGTTAGCCTGCTCGTTTCGGCTTGTGACGTCACAAGCCGTGCCGATTTTGAACAGCTCACCCAGAGACTGAAGGCAGGACACATTCAGAAACCGTATCTCACTCTAAACAGCATGGATGGATTTTTTTCAGTTTGTATGTGTGTGGAAGCACCAGAGACACAACATAACACCCCAAATCTAGATTTTTTCAGTTTGTATGTGTGTGGAAGCACCAGAGACACAACATAACACCCCAAATCCCAGAAAGTGATTTTTTCATAATGTGGGCACTTTAAATTGTTGCTGTTCAGCATTAGATATCAGAATAATTAAAATAATTTTAACAGACTTTCAGACTTCAACTACGCATGTGTCATTTTACTAAAGGTCCTACTTCGAACATCAGGGATATTTCTAATGTTATTAAAATATATTGAAATTCAATCTCAGATTGTGGGTGAATTTCATAAAAATGAAATGAGCAAATGTCTAATGGTTCTGATAGAAAAAAATACCACTAAGATCTTATGAAACATTTTATTTGTGCAGATTCAACACCACATTTCTAACATACTGTATAGCGTTTTTTAGGCCTTCCATACAGAGCAATATTTTATACAGCCAGGTAATCTGCCATGACTTCATTATACCAAACCTGGCAAAAAAAAATAGCATTAAGTATTATTTTGCCTTTCAGTCAACATTAAGCTTCCGTCTTAACCGGTCAGATCATCAACACCAAGGCTGAACAAACATTTAATTTAATGGACAAGCTGTAAGGATGTGGACTGTAAAAATCAATTGATTGACATCATTTCAAGTACAGACAAAACATGTCATTAAAATCATTTTGTGAAGATCTGAAGCCAAATTCTGACAGTGCAATGATTAGAAAGTGAAAACTACCATCAGTCACTTACATACACGTTTATACCCAGGAACTATTTTTATCGTCAGGCAGCATTGGTTTAATGGACAGTTATCTTCTCATTAGAAAAATGTGTCCTAAAATGCATCTAAAAGAGTGATGTGTCATATCAACTCGTTTATTTGTATTTGATAGTGTCAAAAGACAGCACCTGACATTGGATCTGAGTCGTGGCTAGAAAAACTGTGGCTTGTATCTTTGGCAGATCTGTTCTAGTCGTATGGCTTTATTGTATTGTATGAAACTTTAGTCTCTTCAGAAGTGTCTTGTAAAATGATTTAGATAATTTGTTTTGTGTGTTTTAACATCCATTATGAATCAATTTGCTTTCACATACGGTAAAAAAAAAAATAATAATCTGATTTTAGTTGGTATTTTCGAAGCCTATGGAGCGGATCATCTATCCATCAACACCAGCAGGAGGCGTCTCTTTTGCTCAGCTCCAAAAGGTCGGCCTCCAGCTGCTCGACTTCGTCTTGGAAGCGCTCAGTGAAGGAGTGAATCAAACCTGCTACGCTGCCTTCGTATTCCACCAGCTCTACACTGTCCCCTGGAAACCACAAAGAGTCAGTCACAAACTGAATAAATAACAGTCAGTGTCTACAATTGCTTCGCAGCATGTACAATTGCAGTCTGTAACTACTGAATTTTAAACAATAAAATGTTTTATAATGCCAAATAGTATTGCATTTGAAAGGCAAAGGTGTTCATAGCTGTTCACAAGTAGATTCAGCAACTGCATAGCCTATTTCTCGCTTAAAATGTTTTCAGAAACACGTTCCGGTTAACTATCTTCGTAAAATATGAGATCGTATAAAGAACGAAGCCGCCATTATGCCCGGTTGAAAAATCCAGGAGCAGCCAGACCCACGTGACGCGTTCGTCCAATCAGCTGCCGGTTAAAATTTTTTGGGCGACAATACAGATTAGCGCCGCCTGCTGTTATGGAGACGTATTACGTCTCGCACACACGCAGTGTGTTCTGAGGCACTTTTTGGACCTCGGGGAGCTGACTGATCAGTCCGGCTGCCTTTTCTGCCAACGGTCGGCCGTCGGGTTGGTGTGTCAGGGGCTTAAAAGGTACAGTACCCTTCTGTGAACAGAATAGAATCGGGATTAATAGATTTCCATAGTTTTAATGACCAAGGAAACCAAAGTAATGTTGTCGATGTAGTGAAATAAACGGCAGAATAAAGATTTGAGAGTTTGTGTTCGTATGTGTGCATCTGCGTTAACAAACATGAGTGAACTCTTATGGCAGGTACATACCATTGACTCTGGTGTTGGCCTGGACAAACATTTTACGAGCTTCCTTCCTTAGCAGCACTGTCTCCCGGAGACGCAAGAAGTTGTGGGCACCGCTGTCACTGACAGTGGAGTAGCCGTCATAGAGAGCCCTGCCTCCTTCCACATCTGCTGTTGCCTTTAAGACCTTCAAAATGGTAGAATCAGGTTAGCAACATGTGGGGGGAAATCAACATGGCTGTCACATAGAGAGTTGATTATTGATAATTCATGCTTGATCATTTATTTAGACATAGGCTAACAATGTAGCAGTGCACATCTATCAAGGGGTCATAATTCCTTTATATCATGTTAGTATGAAAAAAAGGATTGGGTGAGTAGCAACAGTAGACAGAAAACCTCTTAGACTAACAATCCAACCCACTGTAATTACCATGCAACATTGCCATACTAGAGTCACACGACATAAACATTTTAACAAATTAAACAACTAAATCAAATTTATGAAAACAGCAACCTGAGAACTTCATTTTTGGTTGAATTTGTTATTATGCAGCTTAATTTTATTCATTATTTTATTTAGAGCTACTACTTACAATTATTTCCATTATCCATTAATTTGCTGATTGTTTTCTTGATTCTACCATTCATTGTTTGGTCTATAAAAAAATATTAGAATATAGTAAAAAAAAATCTCCATCACAATTTCCCAAAGCCCAAATGTACTTAATTGCTTGTTTTGTCCAAATCCAATATTCCCATTTGCAAAGCTAGCTTATTTTTTTAATTTTTGCTTAAAAAATTAAAAGTAGATTGATTATATATACCTGCAGTTTACAGAGGAACTTGTGGATGGCGTTCTTGCCCACAGTGTGGATCTTGCTTCTGTCCAATGTGATTCGAGCATCAGGCTTGCTGTCCTGTCCAGTCACTTCTTCCAGGCCCACCAGGCCCTCCCCGGCCTCCAGCAGAACACGCAGGATCACGAAACGAGCCTGCATGTGAGCCTTTAGACATACACGCATGCATACATGTGACATACAATGTATACATATCCTGACACTCATATAAACAGAGACAGACTAAGTATTAGCTGTATTGTAAACAACACAGATATGCAAAACAGAGCCAGTCAGGTTGTAAGAAACACATGCGTAATAGTCTGTATTTGGACTTATATGTATTAAGTTATGATTCATTATTGCAGGATGCAAACCAGTCCAAGTAAGTGAGTATGTGAGAGAGACAGCATGTTATGGAGAAAAGCAACACGGTGAGCAGACAGATTACCTGTCTCCAGCTCTTGCTCTCAGGTGTGTAGAACTCCAGGCCCAACAGTCCAGCTCTGACCATGCTGAGCCAGTTGATGTAAACCACATCCTCTGCATCCTGGCCCTCATGGCCAAAAATACTGGAACACACAACACACAGACAAAGGCAACACCAATTTAACATGCTGGCCTCCCTCACAGCCATCAGCCACAAATCACCTGGGCTTTACCAGAAATTTACCAGAACTCCATTCTAATAACTATCATCATAACAGCCTAAATAACATAATGAGATTATTTCTATTGAGATTGGGTTCTTCTAGTAATGTACAGTATGTTAAATAACTGCTGTACTTAAGTCACAACATGTTTCCCAGCTAAAGACATTTGGGAATTTAGAGGATTTGGAGGCTATAACAAAATTTTTTGGACTACAACAAACTGGGGAGTTTACAGTAAAATGTCAGTCTTAACTTTCGTATGTAAAAGGCAAGTGTTTTGAACTAAACCCTCAAAAGCCAATTCCCACCCCAACATCAAACCATGGAAGAAAATCAGGGGTGCACCCCCAAAAAGCCATTTCCTAGTACATACATTATATGAATATTAGGGCTGTCAAAATTAACACGATAATAACGCAAATTCCTTTTAACGGCACTATTTTTTTTACGGGGGGGGGATTAATGCACATGCATCCAGTTATTGGGCCTCGGGCATTATTAAAGTAACAACCAACAATAGTTTGGGAAATCAGGAAGAGATGCAGTAGTGACAAACTTGAAGATTGTTCCTTTTAAAGTACATTTAGAACATATTAAAAAATGTGCGATTAATCGCAAGTTAACTATGGACAATCATGCGATTAAATATTTTAATTGATTGACAGCCCTAATGAATACATGTATCGTACATCTATGTCAAATTCACAGACACACGAGTGTAGGTTGTAAGCAAAACATGATATACCTGAGCACTTGCTTGTTGAGACACAGATAGAGTCCGACACACTCAGCGCGGCATTCTTCATAAGAGGAAGCAATTGTGGAGAATTTACTGTCCCACGTCTCGCTGCTCCGATACCAACTGGACACCTACAAAACACTCTCACACCTTCAGCTACTTTGTCTCTTTTTGCCAACAGAACATAGAATTGATAAAAAAAAATTCACACAAACAAACTCACCAGTTCTCCAGTCTCTGGGTTGGTCACCTTACTCTGGTCAAAGTTGAAATTGCCCTTGTCATCCTGTGGGAAGAGATGGAGCAAAACAAACGCAAATCAGATTTTATTTCCTTACGGATGAGTCTACAATCCAGTTTCTGTAAATTAAACAATATGTTTGACTGACCTGGACAAACAGTTTGCCACTTCCATGGCCCAACAGCTCATGAAGTCCAACCTGCACCTCGAATGATGGGCCTTTCCACTTGATAAACAAATCCTAACACACACACACACACACACACGAATGGGTGAAAAGGACAAGTGCTGGTGTGTAAGATAATTAGGAAGCTGCATGCATTACCTTGTCCTCCTCCTCCAGGAAGGTGAGTTTTTCTTTTTTTGTAGCATAGGCTACAGCCAGCACGTTGCCTAGTGACACGTTTTTAAAGCCCTCTGACTGTCTGATGTCATCATCTACACACAAAACCACAAAGCATTTAAGCATAATACTGTGTGACAGACAAAAACATTTTAAACCACCTGAACTGTGTTATTTGACATCTCAGTGTACATACAGTTGGGGATGTTGATGCCAGCTGGTATTCCGCTGCCAGCGAAGGTGAGGACATCCAGCGAGGTGAAGTCGGGTTTAAGGAAAGTGTCCTTCTCAAACTCCCTTGGCCAAGGCAGCTCAGGGAGCAAGACTTCTGCTGAGCTCACCAGTTTGGTAAAACGCTCACTCATCGCCTTGTTCACAACCGCAACGAAACCTTAAGGTGACATCACAACCCCAAAGTTAGGAAGTGAATTGAAAGAAAACTATTTGACTAATCTTGAAAAAAGGACAGTAATATAAACCCTCCTGTTAATTTAATCTCTCTCACACACACACAAGTAATCGTGATTCAATATTGACCGAAATAATCGTGATTTTATTTTTTTCCATAATCGAGCAGCCCTACAACCTTCTTTACAGTATGTGTCCTAAAGAAATCAATGTAATCATTCCTAGGATGAAATTATTAACCTATTACCTTCTGGAGTTAAAAGTGTACAGCTACTTAAGTAACTTCCCCCAAATATCCTCCAGCTCTTTTCTACAGCAAATACAACCTGGAGAGGCCCATGCTAGTAACAGCTTGCATGCCAACAAACATGTCAATATCACTGTTCTTGATCATCATGCTAGTTACCTTCAAACTCTCCTCTGGAGCCAAATGGGTCTCTGTAGCTCTCTATGAAACCTATATAACTGAGAGAAGGAGAGTAACGGAGTGGGAGGATCAGAGAGGTTTCAGAGATTATTACATGAGAGTAGCATGACCAGAGAAAGCAGAGAGACAGATTGGTTCTGAGTTAGCTGTCTTTTATAAATCCGATAACATTCAAGGTTGACATCAAATGTAACATGTGGTCTGTCAAGTCATGAGTGCAATGGCACTGGACAATGAAACACCCTACATTGTGGACAGTCAACATGTTAATCTGATGTTACTGTGGATCAGTGGGCTCACCTCTCAACAATTGGTCCCTTGTCTTTAATCCAGTAGCGCGAGCCCTCTTTATGGGCTTCAACTGAGCCAAATGTGAAGCTGCGAGTGTACTCGTCAAGCATCTTTCTCTGGTTTTCATTAGCGGCATAGGCCTGTGGTAATTATTTGGAAACAGAAGAAAAATTACAAAAGTGAAAATGTGGCAGGAAGATAATTTTTTTTTAGGTTATCAACTCATTCAGTCACTCCTATTCCCCACCTAAAGATATCGATCTCTGCATTCATATCTCCTCTTCCTATTACTGTTTTGCCAAAGGCTAATACTACATTACATTCATTTTAAGATGCAATTTGGCATCGTTTGTCATTTTGGTAGTCTCTCTTTTACTTTCAGTAATCTTACATATATTCATCACTACCAACTCCAACAAAAGCAATTCTTTGTGTTTTTACAGCAAAAATAACTAATTCATTTTGCTCTATCGACTTCATTTTTTGGTGTTTTTTTTTTCCTGTTGTGGTTCCAAACAGCTAAAGAATCCAGCCTTAACATTGACTATAATCCACACCGTATCCCTCGCTCTCACTTGTGCTTGTTGGAGGTAATAAGAGACTTTCTCCATTAAAGGAGCATAGTCTCCCCTCTTCACAATGAACTCTTTGTCTTCAAAGTTGAAGCTGCCGCAGCATGACTCGCATTCCCCCTCCACTGCGCAGTCTGTGAAGAAGTAGTGTACATTTATTTGCTTTAACTGACTGTGTACCATTATTAACAACATTAGTTACATTAACAAATCTCTCCACATCAATTTCTTGGTAATCACAATGTGTTTGAGTTCAAAAGCTAGAATGTCTCCAGCATAACATGCGGAGTGTACATGAACATGTGATACGTGTTACATTATGCATGGCAAATCTGTCACAAGGTGGTTGATGAATTTTGTAAATGTTTAGAAATGTTATTCTGGTTCTCATGTGAGACTGTAGTTCTGACCTTTCTGCACAGCTGACGCCAGGCGCACCTCATAGCAGGTTTTACCTCCATTGTCCCTCTTAAACAGACGGGTGTTGTAAGCCGACAGTTTCTAGAGATGAACCACAAGAACAAAGCTAAGAATAAGATGAATCAGACTGAAAAATACATGGAGGAGCGAGAAAAGACACAGAAACAGGATGAGCCATCAAAATGAAGGGCAGAGGTGAAGGAAGATTATGAAAAACGTAAATCGAGTGCAACATGGAAAAGTACAAGGCGTAAGTGGAGTACAGAAGAAAGAGATCGGGGAAACAACAATGGAAATGAGAATATTACTTACTTTCGAGTCAAGAAACTTCTGAGCCAGCTCAGCATCTTCCAGACAGCAGTTTCCTGAGAAGTAGGTGCTAATTCCCTGAAAAAAATAGCAAGAATACTTAATGAGCCATGGATTTTTCTCTTAGGGGCCACAGTGCCAGGTCACCTGTAGAACCCACTGGAAGTTATGGGTTCAGTGGTTTCCTAAGCCTAGATCTAAAGATACCAAACTGCAAAACCATTTCACTTGCTACGAGCTACGTGAATATTCAGTTAACCAGTGCTCATGATGAAGAATAAGAAATGTCTCTTTAACAGTTATCAAATCTATACAGTCCTGACAACATGACTGATATTTCCTTAAACATTACCAGACAAAATAGTTTATGGTCAAAGCTGGCCTGAACTCTGCATTAAATGATACTGCAAGATCTCACCTTGTCACCCAGCCCCAGCTGTTTCTTTCTGTCTTCCAGGGAGTAGAGGAGACACGAGCAGCTGTCCCACAGGGCCTCCATCTCAGTGGGCTGGTCCTGAAATGCCTGGCTGGCCTTGACCACAGCTTTCAGCTTGTCCTGGGTGGACAGACAGACACAGACAGCATAAAATATGTCACTGCAGTTTGACAAGTGCTGTGTCAACTCTGTGAGAATTCTTGAGACCATATGTAATAGTTAGTGCTGTCAAACGATTACAATATTTAAATCGCAATTAATCGCATTAATGTCATAGTTAACTCACAATTAATCGCACATTTTTATCTATTCTAAATGTCCCTAGATTTCTGTTTTGTCTATTTTTTCTCATTTTAATGCTCTTATCAACATGGAAAAGTGGATCGGCTTGCTTTGTGCTTTTGTTGCCTGGCTTTTACGAGGGGGCGGAGAATTTGCATCAGCTGTGTGCTTGGCCATCAAGTGGTATTTCAGACTGGACGTGCTGCGATGATAGCTCAGTTCACAACGACAGAACACACAGATCATTTTGGTCTTGTCAATGGAACCATTTGGCAACTTTTTAAAAGTAAACTTTCCATTCAGAATCTTATTGGCATCCATTTCGGGGTCTCGCGCTCGCCATCCACTCAAAACGTAATGGTAGCCTACTACTCTTTGGCCGGCTCGCATCGCAAGCCCAAACAAGTGTGTGCACATGGTGTGCGGCGTGACTGTTGTTTTGTTTTCGGTCTAGCTAGATCCGGTGTGGTGTTGTAGTTTTTCTAACGTTACTAGTTGTTGCAACAGCATGCGAAAAAAAACGACAAAGTTTGCTATGCCAAAAAGAACGTTAATCTCGCGATAAAAAAATTGACGCCGTTAAAATGGGTTTGTTTAACTGTGTCCACCCCATTTAAAAAAACTGTTTACAAAAGCAGCTGAACTGGATTTTTACCTTGGGTAGATTTGGGATGAACTTGGTGTCTCCAAAAGACTTGTAGTTTCCCATGTTGGCGTACAGACCAGCTGCATACACCAAGAATGCCTGAATATCAAACCCAAGAAACATAATTTTCATCCTGTATATAGCATAATGAATATCTTTACACATGTTTGCATTTGTATGTGGGTGAAAGGGTATGTCAAGACAGCACCAGAGACAGCCAAAGACACAATGTACCTGGTACTCCTCCGAGCTGAGTCCAGCTGCTGTGGCGACCTGTTCCAGCTGTGCAGGTGTCTGCTTCCTGAAGATTCTTTGCAGCAAGACAAAGATATCTGCCGACTCCGGGGATGTCTGCAGCAGCACTGCCAGACCACCATACCTAAGACAGCAAACGGGCTTCAGTTCTTCAATAAATTAAAGTCTTAAGTTTCTATTCTTTAAAACAGGTAGGACATTTCTTATTTCTTGATTCAACTAGTGCTTGACTTCAACTTGCTACATCCTGAGATTAGTACCGTACCAAGCGGCGCGTGACAGGTAGTGGGCGTACATCTTCTCCTGAGGTGAAAGCAAATGGAAGGCCACGCTGCAGTCCAGAGCAGAGACACCGATCTCATTCGGGAGGTAGTACTGGGAGTCCACCATCTTTAGTCTGAGGTTTACCACTGACAATGAGGAACTAAATTAAGAGAGGGGAAGTGATGAAAGAGTAAAGAATGAGAAAGAGGGAGATAGATGAGTTGGGGAAAAGGGAGTAAGGAAGTGTAAATGGGATGAGAAAGAAAGGTGGAAGACAAAGAAATGAAAGAGGAGAGACGGATGAAATAACAGAGGGTAGTAAGGAGATGAGTACAGCATGGGATGAAGAGATAAAAGCAAAATTGCAAGTTAGCTGCAGAGCATTGGCATTTTTTTTTACATAACCATGAGCTCTAGGAAGTATTTGCACACCAGTCCACGCTTAATGCAGGCCAAGCAGATTGTTTACTGTACAAATGCACATTTATAAAAGTTATACTGATGTACTGGTAAAATAGTAAGTTTTCTTGACCTTTATTTTAACATTATAAAATTGGCAGCTTGATTTTGATTAAGTATGATATTTGAACAAAGAATATAATTTATTCTATAGCCTACTTCTACTATGCAATACTCTATTCTAATATGTTTTGTTATGTCACTCTAATATGAGTTGACATATTAAACACGGCTGCCACTAATGCTTATTTTCCTTATCGATTAATCTGCTGATATTTTCTTTCAATTGCTCTCTTCTATGAAAACTGAATGGCCAACACAATTTACCAGAAACCTAGGAGGTCTTTAAATAACTTGTTTTATCCAACTGCCCAAAACCCAAAGCTATTCAATTCACAATTATATAAAACACAGAAAAGCACCTAAACTTCTCCTCATGTCCTCATTATTAATTGATTATCAAAATTGTTAACTATTAAGTTTCTGCCAATCAACTAAAAACCGTTAAAGCACATTGCACTAGTGAAGGTCAAATAAAGCTTCGCGAACCACTGTCTTTATTTTCTGAGCTCAATAGACGGCGCTCTCTGTTCAAAGAAAAAGGGTAAAGGAATGGCAATTCAGTGTGTTTTCAACCCTTTGTTGAACAGAGAACGCCATCTAGTGAGCTCAGAAAATAAAGACAATGGTTTGCGAAGCTTCATCACTACATTGCACTACTGGGATCCACAGTTTGTTTCTTATCTGGGAATTTTGTTTTTTACCTTATAATATACACATTTTTTTCTTCTTTTTTGCCATTTGCCATACCCAAATGGAAAAGCGTATAGCAGAAGAACTGCAAGGCCAAAATGCAAAACACCCCACATATCTTCTATACCTTGTCAACAACACATATAAAGTTTTAGACCTCTAGACCTAAAACGTGCAGTGTTTTTAGTGGTGTAATGAAAGATAATTATTAATTTAAGTTAGAAAAAATGGGATGTGGACAAAGGTAAGAGATTATTCAAATCACAACTTGATCAGCCATAGCTGACCATGGCACAGATTCAAGATTAGTCAGTTATACAATAATAAAAAGGTAACGTTAGTTATCGTTTTCACTTTCAATGAAAACCAACAATAAAAAAACAAAAGGCCTCTCAGTTATGCCGAAAGCCACGCGTCTTTTAATGACCCTATACAATTAGCAGCCTACAGCAGGGCAACTTTCAAATTGCATGTTAAATACTTGTCGAAATACGTTTAGTCTGCAGCTAACGTTGACGTTGCCGTTAGCTCCTAGCGTAAATGCTAAGTGCTGCTGAGTGCAGGAGCATTTAAACACGCTGCCACAACTTCTGAAAGCAAAACAGTACGTCGCAAATATTATGCGACCCATTCATGTTTTATTAGCTACTATTCAGTACATTTTGTGAGGTATAAAGGTGGATACCAACTTAACAGCGTGTTACCTTAGTGAGGAACCTTATTCTTCGGCGAACGTCAAATTGCAGTCTCACGCTGTACACTTCCTGTATTCATTCAACGTAAGAACCGCCCCTCAACCAATCACAGGTTGTATATTGTGGTAAAAATCACGAAGTAGCTGCGCCGGACTTTTCGATGCGTTTCACGTCATAAGTGAAAAACACGATATCGGAACGTCTAAAGCAAGCACACAAAACTGTAATATCACACTGAAATAGTTCATAATATTTATATAGCCCCCAATAATTACCAATGTCGCACCGAGTAAGGAATACAGGACGAGGTGGCCGAGTGGTTAAGGCGATGGACTGCTAATCCATTGTGCTCTGCACGCGTGGGTTCGAATCCCATCCTCGTCGGACTCCTTTTCCATAATCGCACACATTTCAACATAATTCGTTCCCTGTACACGCTGTTCATCGAGGGAAATGGACACCCACGACCAGAACTCGTGACAAGGTGACTCTCTGTGAAATGTGGTGTTCCAGCAGTATAGATATTTACGGCCAGCAGATGGCAGCTTGCACCCTGCCAACTATCTCCTACTCATCCCCACCACCCCCCTTCACTTGTTGAAAGTAAAAATTTGGCTCAGATCATCAAAGCCTTTAATTTGTTTTTACACACATCATGGAGCCATAAACCACATGACCACACATTCCTTTCACACTTTCATTTGTATACCCCTAACCCATCCTAACGATCTCCTAACGATTCCTGGAAATTGTAAATTGATTTATTTGAAACAGGGACAATGCACAAATAAACATTAAACTTGTTAAAACAAGAGAATATGTCTTGGGCCAGGTTATAGCAACAATTGCTAATTTCCACCTGTAGTCCCTGGATTCCTAATGATTGCTAACGATCTTCTAACGATTCCTAACAAGTCCTAACATATTTGAACGAGGTCCTAACACAGATCCGAACATTGCTAACACATGGGGTAAAACAGCCAATCAGTTCCTAAGAAACAATGTTGCGACGCATCCAATCAACAATTGCTGCCTTGACGCACAGTTGTCTGATTGGTGAGTGACCTTTGCCATCATATAGCATAAGGTTGTCATACGAATCTCATCGCCGATTGGATGGCCACCGTTTAGTCACAGGTTACAAACTTTTCTCGACGCTCAGGTATCATTCTACGGTACGTACGTGTTATGATAATAAAAAAGGCTAACATTATGATATATAATTTTAATGAATGTTTAAGTCTATGAGACAGACAGTCAGTTTGCTAGATCCTTTAGATTAACATGGGAAACAATGTTCACCGATCTCCCGATTCGATTCGATTACGATTATCATGTCCCCGATTCGATTCGATTCGATTCGATTCGATATCTCGATGCATCACGATGCGTCAAATACATTTTTCTATTAAAGCCATATAGGATATTTAATTCATAGCTTTTCAAGCTTCAAAAGAAAACATTCTGCAGTGCTCTAATACTAAATAAATTGGATACATAAAACTACAGCAATGACCACATGGCACTTCCTGAATGTACAAAACATAACAGAATATATAAACAGAAATGTTGTTAGGCCTACATTAAATTGTAAACAGAAATAATCGATTATGCCTGGCCGATTATCGATGCAGCATCGTCCATGTTCAGGATTCAATGCATCGATTATTTGATTAATTTCAACACCTCTAGCTCAGGTATCATTCTACGGTAAGTACATGTTATGACAATAGTAGACTTCAAATCATCCAAAAAGGCTAACGTTATGATATATAATTTTAATGAATATTTAAGTCTATGAGACAGTAGATTTTGCTAGATCCTTTAGATTAACGTGGGAAACAATGTTGAAAGGGTAACGTAACGACTGAGATAACGTTAACGTTAACGTTAGCCCCATATGTATATAGTTGTTTTTATAATTGTACTGTACTTTGATGTTCCATTACAAGCCCATACATTGTGTTATTTCTATTAAGTGTATAAGTGTTTGTGTTATCTTTGTTATATTTATCTATGTTTATGTTAACACACACTATACAAATACAATACAACTCTTGTGGTGTAATAGTAACACATCCATCCTTTGGGTGGAAGATTCCAGGTGCAAATCCTGGCAAGAGTGTGCACCTTATTGGCCCAACAGTATTTAATTAAAAATTAATTTATAACATAATTTAATCTGCATTTTCTCCTTCTTTTCTCATATTATTATTATTATTATTATTATTATTATTATTATTATTATTATTATTATTATTATTATTATTATTATTATTATTATCAATACAAACCATTATTATTCTTAACAATCGTATTTGTATATGTTTTTAAGCGATATTTGATAAATTCATAGCACTTTGCGTTAATTGAGACATGTTCCAATCGGGGATCAAACCAGCGATTTCTCATTTTTCCTCTCTTTTTTTCTTCTCTTCCCCCCTTTCCCCCCTTTTTTCATTCTTTTCATTCCCCCCTCCTAGCAGTTAATTTGTTTTTCCACACATCATGGAGCCATAAACCACATAACCACACATTCCTTTCACGCTTTCATTTGTCCATCAACTTGATTAGACATTGTTTTCTACTATAACCTAGATAGGCTTACAAACCACACAGTATTTCATCAGTTTATTGGTTTTATTGAATTCTAAAAACATGACGAGAAAGTGAAATATTTACAAGGGGTGTGCAACAGAAAGTATTAGGTTTTCTTCGATGAATGGGAGAACCAGTTAGCTGCACTTTATCCAAATGGTAGGTTTAGTAACCAGCTCTGCACCACAAGAGAAATGACAGACATCTGAGCCTTAACACATCTGTGTGTGTGTTTGTGTATTTTAGGGTTCATGCTTGGGTTTTGACATTCCTCCTGTCGGGAGGTGTTGTAGGGAGTATCCAGCGATAGCAGTTTGAAAAACTCAGGCTCTTGTCCACAGCACAACTGGTGCAGTAGACAATCCCCAGAGCCAGCATGACTACAAGGAACACACACAGAGGCACCAGCAGGGCCACCATTAGCCAGCTCTTATCATGCTTCCTTTTACCTGCAGCAGATCCATCCTCTGCCTCTGCTGTGCCGCTGACATTCTCTGTACCATCCACCTTAGATCCCTCCCCCTCCCTAGTTCCAGTGGCTGAGCCGTTTGCAGTTTCAGCTCCCACCCCATCAGCTTCTCTATCTTCTGTCTTAGTTTCAGCCTCATTATTAATTTCATTGCCTGTGTTGTCTTTTTGAGTCGGGGATGGGGCTGTCTGATATCGCTTAGGTGATAGGGCATCCCATTGGTTCAGGTGATTGTCTGACCCATGATCCATGTCAGGGGAGAGCACTTCAGGGGCTTCTGTCAGCCAGTCATCATCAAAGTTAGTGTCAGCTTCAAAGTTTGGGTCCGGGGTGAATGAGGTGGACCAGGGAATATCATGGTCTGGGTCCAAGTCAAGTATGTGAGCGGAGTCACTGGGGTCAGGGGTCAGAGTGGAATATTCTTCATCATCAGGCGAAGGTTGGCAAGTAAGCCTATCAGACTGCAGGTCATAGCCATTGTCACAGTAACACTGGTACCCTCCCATATAGTTGAGGCACTGCTGCTGGCAGGGCGACTCCCCCACACACTCATCTATATCTATACACTCTCCTCCACTGCTTGACTTGTACCCAGGGTTACACTGGCATGTGAAGGACCCCACTGTGTTTTCACAAGTGCCTTCGCAGCTGCCCTCATCGAGGCACTCATCGATGTCCACACACTCTCCCTCATCATCTTGCTGGTACCCAGAGTGGCAGGTGCAGTGGAAGGTGCCTGGGATGTTGACACAGAGTTGTGGGCATGGTTGCTGTTGACATTCGTCTACATCAGAGCATCTTAGGCCATCTGGACCCATTTGGTAGCCAGGGGGGCATGTGCAGCGGATGCCACGCATTGTCTCCAAACAGTCGTACTCACACCCCATCTCTACACAAACCTCTTTGATGTGGGGCTGGTCAGTGGGACCGGCGGAGTCAGCGGATAATTCAGGGGGGTCAGTTTTGCTCAGGGGATCGGGTTTGCAGCTGTACCCGTCCTCATCTATTGTAAAGCCTTCAGAGCAGTAACAGTAGTAGTCTGTGTCTGTGTTCTGACAGTGCTGCTCACAGCCATGGTCTCCGTTACACCAGTCCTGGTTCGGTGGCGCTGCACTGGTCGAGCAGAGTGGGGCATCCCTGGACCAGCCCACTGTCTCGTCGTCTCTCACCATGCACAGGACTGTCTGCTCAGCACGAGCATCTGGGTCTGAGCCATCTGCAGGGCAGGGAAGAGTAGCTACAGACCCATAGGGCACATGGGTCAGCAGTGTGCTAACAAGGTGAAATGGGGTGGAGTAAACAGCTGGACCACTACCCTCGTCCTCCAATGGTGAACACATTCCTTTGTAGTTGTATTGGCAAACGTATCCATCTAACGGCAGTGCACAGGAGCCATCGACCCACCGGAAATTGTCACTGCTCTCACGCGCGCTCTCAGAAGTGTGGACAGTCATGGCTACACAGCGAGGGGCCGCACAAGTCCCAGGGGTGTCTTCACGGAGCCAGTTGGTGAACTGGCCATCCTGGTCTCCTGTCGGAAAATAAAGACAAGGACCAGGTCATTAAAAGTAAAAAATTCCTCTTTTTAGTTTCCGTCTTTTATTTCAAACTTTCTGCAATTACTCTTCTAGTATAATTTGCTTTTTCAGATCATCTGACATATTTAAAATGTTAATCCTTAGGATCATGATTAAAGCTGCCATGTGTAGATTTTAGTATCCATGTGTAAAACACAAATTGGTGCAGTCTATGTGTTGTTATGTCATTGTCATTCTTTCTAGGCTCAGTGAGGGGTGGGTGGGGTCTAGCAGACTGCATTGCTGCCTGCCACAGTGTCTTTTTAAATACAACCACCAGCAGTCGCCAAAGTCAGATATTGGAAACACCTCTTATATCTTGCTCATATTTTTGTTGCAATAGAATTCAAATGAGATGAAAGGTGAGATTTGCCTTTTAGCAGCTGGCTCATATCAGGTAGTAGTAATGTATGTTTAGAAAGCTTGTTTACTATATATATATATATATATATATATATATATATATATATATATATATATATATATATATATACACACACATTCACTATAATATGCTACAGCTGTATCAGCTTCTAAATAAAACTCAATGCAATGCCACATTAGAATATCTGGGTTGTAGTTTTACAGATGAGTTGCCCTTTAATTAATGTATTTTTTCAATGCTGTGAGCACCACAAACAAATGTTCATTAACATTCACTGTATTGGGGCGCAGGAACAAATCTCAATATCAAACCCTGGTTAAATAAAACCAAAACTGTTCGCATTGCTATAGATACCACCAGGAATAAGTGAGAAAACATTTTAGCAATTTGGGTAAAGCAACCCTTTAAATCACGGCAGATGGAGAGAAAAAACAACTAAGCTGGCCACATAACTCTTAAAAAAATAATGTCTGTTCTAATTTAAGACCAAGGCAGACACTTTGAGTGATAAAAAAACAATCTGTCTTTTAGTGGGTTTGACTATGTGACTAATGACTAAATCAGGTTGAGGGGTAGCAGTAAGGTCAAAAAGGGATTGAACTTCTCCTGTCACGCCAGCCAGCTCCGTCTCTGTGAAACAAAAGTAGCTAATGTAATAACCAGGCAGTGTGGAGCTCTGGAGTCTGGCCTCGGTACCAAAGTCTGACAGAGAGGTTGGGGTTGGGGGCCAGCACAATGGTTTAATACCGTAATCTATTCATAAGCTCTTGATACAACTGCATGTGTGGAAGTATTAATATTGAAATAGGCCTAATGGTTGTAAATGCTGAATCAAGTTTAGGGAAGTCTAATGTTGTATAACAGGTAAACTAAAATTAATATGATAACAAAAGGCCTAATTCTAATATAGCATTGGTTTATTTGGTTTTGCACATGCTAGGCTACAAACACTGCAAGAACCAATTTAATCAAGTAGGTGATTAACTAAATTATTTTTTGAACAGATTTTGCCTCAGTTGTACTGACACAAGTTTTCCCATTAGATCACAGTCAACAACCGGAACTAAAACTTGGAACTTGAATGCTTAATTGTAAGAAAACATTACCATTATGCACTTTTCCCTATATTGGGGCAGTTTTGTCTAAATTCAATTATTACAATCTAATACAATTGCTAATATGGTGATGAAGGTCACTATTAGGAACACTGAAGGGTCAAAAGTCAAAAAGGGGAGATTTTGCCTGTGACCCAGACGAATCCTCTGAGTGGTCGGATGGATGAACACTGGCGTGGCGGTCTGTGCAGCCCGATCCAGAGACGAAGCCGTGACCTGGTCCCCTCGATGGCCGACAGCAGCTCATGGACCACACCCGCTGCCTCTTGGGTATGCATCGTTGCCAGGGTCCCACCTCGCTCCCGGCAGCTCCGCCCAGCCTCCCTAAAGGTTCTCTTCTGGAGGAAGACAGCGTAGCATCCCTCCTGGTGGCAGAGGGCATCTCTCTCCGCTAGCTGAACGCTGGCTGCTGGCGGCTCTGCCTCCGCCTCCCTCAGCCTCTGGCCTTGGCTTCCAGGAGCCAGACAGACCATCAGCAGCCACAGGGCACACAGGAGACTCATGCTGCTGCAGCTGCTACTGCTCCTGGTGGTCTTTTGCATCCTCCACCAAGACAAGAGGTTTAAACTAGGCCAACATTCAAATGAGTACTCCAATAAATAACCTGATGAAGGAAAATAATTATTTTATATATCCTATTCAAACAAACCTGACCCAAGACTTTTTTTTTCCTATTCTGTTAATGTATTTGAATAAATAATCTGGTTTAATTGACCTTTTATTCAAAGTAATCTGAGGCAGGCACATCCAAAACTGACATTGGATTACCTTAATTTACCTTGGATTGCCTAAACCCTTAGACAAATACCCCTACAGTGCAGAATGGGCCAAATGCCATTCATCAGCAAACTATCAGTGCTGCTGCCACAGTAAAGAAGATTTGACCAGATCCTATATGAATCTAATAGAAACCAGTGCAGTCCAGTGGAATCCCCTGGAAAGTCCAGTTGAGTCCAGTAGAGTCCAAAATAAAGTCCAGTGAAGTACCAGTAGAGTCCAGGGTTCAAAATAATTCAATGGAGCAATCTGCCTTTCAACTGAGTCCAAAAGAGTTAAATAGAGTCCATATATGAATGTGATGAATTTCAGTGACAGAAACCCTCTGCTGTATCTGATCCTGCCGGGGCTTTCTTGACTCTGCAAAGTTGGCTTTCTGACTGAACGTCAGAAAGAGAGAAAGATGGGGGAGGGTGGAAGGGGCTACGTAGAGGAAAAAGAATTGTGTGTTTTTTGGAAGAGGGGGCTGGTGAAATGTTTCAGTGTATAAGGGAAGGCTGGAGTGGTTGACGGGTTGGTGTGTGTGTGTGTGTGTGTGTGTGTGTGTGTGTGTGTGTGTGTGTTTGTGTGTGTGTGTGTGTGTGTGTGTGTGCGTGTGTGTGTGTGTGTGTGTGTGTGTGTGTGTGTGTGTGTGCGTGTGTGTGTGTGTGTGTGTGTGTGTGCGTGTGTGTGTGTGCGTGTGTGTGTGTGTGTGCGTGCAGGGGGCGGGGGGGGGGGGGGACCCTCAGAGAGTTATGAAAACCATACGGCACCATTCTGTCCCCCCATCTTGCCTATGGCTTTAGACACACGCATGCTTTCTCATATAAACACACACACTCAGCCTTCAAGTTGTGCATGCTGCACCGCATTCACAGGAGTGGAAAGTGTTTGTCAGCTCTGTGAGATGCAGAGATAGTCTCCCCCTTCTTCTTCTTCTTCTTCTTCTTCTTCTTCTTCTTCTTTTCCTCTTCTTTTTCTCCTCCACTTTCTGCCTGATTCTCCTGCTCTCTGTCTGCCTCTCATATTTGTTGTCTCAATATTAATTTCTCTTTATCTCATTCTTTCTTAATCTCCCCCACTCTTCACTTTATTTTCTCTTTTTTCAGCCACCACCACTTCTTGTCATTTTCTACCAAGTCCATACCAGCTGGACATTTTTACAGTCCAATGGAAACATTTGAATATGGAACAGGAATATCTGTTGGTCTTTGTGTGTGAGTGAGTGAATTCATTTGTATGCTGTTATACAATAACTTTGCATGGGCACAGATGTCGAAGCGTATGCATAAGTGTTCTTCAGTTTGTGTGTGTGTGGCTACCACTCAGGGCATATGGAGGAAAGGAAACAGGAAATGCCAGATGTGCATCAACCTGACCTCTCAGTAGCTGGGGAGCAGGAGTGTAGGCTGGTGGTACCTCCACTGCCGTCACATGAGCCTTCCGCCATGAATATTACGCCTGGTACAAAGTCAAAGGCTGAGTTTGGATTTTCCAAGACAAATATGATCTTTTTTGTTTTCTACTTTGTAGCTATGCTGCATGGAAAGTTAAAGAATATTAAATGAAGGCAATAGCTGTGAGTCTGATGATTCAAGCCCTGATCTGGATGTTACAAATTTAAAGTTGCCATAGACAAACAACTAGACGAGAGACTGTAAATTAAGGTCTACCACACACAAACAAGCTCAATTGTTAAACAATCCCAGCAACATAAGTGGAAAAGTGCCTGGGCAAACAATAGTCCTTCACATAAATGCTCATCACGTTTTCTCTGTGGAAAGTGTGACCTGCCACAACACAATTTAGTACAGCTTGATGTCATTATCATATGCCGCTGTAGCGTTTTAACACAGGATGATGAGATGGAAAAGTCATGTGTAGTTGAATCAGTTATTAGACACAGTCGATGTGTGTCCGGCCCTGTGTTCTCTCTGTGTACACCAGATGCGTCGGCTGGCGGTGGCGTGTTGGTTTTGGCACACATAATATATACATTCAAACTATTCAGTAGTCTCTTCAAGTTATGTAACAATCATCGGAACTAAAGAGAGAACAACCATAAAACCTCAGGATCCTGGAGAACCTAAAGAGCCTTTTGGTCTTGTTCCCCCACCTTTTCCTCCTCCCCATCCCTTATCGTCTGCCTGTTATCCTCTGATTTTCTTTTTCTTGGACTCCTCCCATCCTCCTTTCTCCTCTGTCTCTTCTCTCTTTTTCCTTATTATTCTTTCACCCCCCTCGTCCCTCCTCTCTTTTCTTGTATCCTCTTGCTCTCCTCCTTTTTCTTATCTTCTCCTTGCTGCTTCTATTAGTCTCATTATTTGGGCTCCCACAGCAATCTCTCCCCCAAGAACCCCAGCTTTTACCCCAAACCTCCCACTCTTGGTCTGTTTATTCTATCATTCAGCCTGGTTGACCCCTCCTCCTGCTCAGACTGCCACACCCCCAGAGACACATTCCAGAAATGTAATTGATAGAGCAGACTAAACTTCTCCTTTCCATACTCTCAATTCCCCTCTTTCACATGAATATCCTTGCAGTACCTCCAAGCTACTCTATCTCCCAACCTAAAGACCTCTAATGGAACATACTGATCTGTTATATTCCCCGCCTCCTAGGTCACAGCCTACTGTCTACCTCCTTGACACCTAGCCAGTCTTGCACATATCATTACTGGCACTAATATATTCTCAGCTTCTAGCTTCAAAGCAGCTGAACTATACCTTCCAGCTCCAAAGCCTCTCCATTTCCCTTCCACTAATTCTATATTAATCTAATATTTTTAGCAGCGAAATAGCTGTTTTTGATTTGATGTTCTTTGGTAGCCGCTAAAGCTCTGGTATCTGGATTGATAACATGTGACATGTATTTAAGACTAAAGGCTGGGTTATGCTTGAAAAGAACTAGTTCGTACAACGTCTCGTACAACGTCTCGTACAACGTCTCGTACAACGTCTCGTACAACGTCTCGTACAACGTCTCGTCCAACCACGGCCACACTCAACGGCGGGGTGAAAAGCCGCCTGTCATAGAGAATGGGGAGATGCAATAACCATTTAAATATATAGCAGTGCACTTTTCAGACAGAGACAAAACATTCCAAATACTTTGCTATATATATATATTGTTTGTCAAAATATTAACATTGCATATATGGAAAATATATTTATGTTCTTATATTCTGTTTCTATATGAGAGTTTGTGGATGTAAACAGCCTAACTTTCGACTAAATAAAAAGGACTGCTGCTGGTCCCAAAGTCACCAAGCCTTCACACTGATGTCAAAGGAAACTGTTTTTCCTTGCTCTTGCTGTCTTGGGTCAGTGGAGTATTAGACTCGCACCATCCAGACCTATTGAACCGTTTGTGCCATTTCAAATACAGCAGGACACGTCAGTTGTTCATTTTTCCCAACCGCTGGTGTCTTATGTCACACACACACACACACACACACACACACACACACACACACACACACACACACACACACACACACACACACACACTGAAACGATTAGCTGCGGCCTTGTGGTAAAATAATGGAGTGTAGGCATTCCTGGTGATTTCTGTGGAGTGGAGGAAAAAGACGATACTTTTATCCACTTCTTCTACAAGGTCCATATGTTTCATCTTTCATAGCAGACATGAATGCCCTCCATCCACACCCGGACTGTCAACAAATCTTCACCACAAATATCTGAGCAGACTGGGGTTGCTGTCGAATGGATTAATCCAGAAGGAATAATTCCCTGCCGCTTGAAGTCTATAGTTACTTGAACCATCAGCTAAATGAGTTTGGACACTTTTTGAGGCAGCTGTAAAGCTGGTTGGTAACCCTGCATCGCAGCTAGTGTCTACATGCCAGGTGACCTGTATTAACCTTTATTTAACCTGGGAATAGTTTACTGAGCATGCTTTTCAGCCATGTCCTCATTCCTTCATGCTCAGTTTCACTCATGTGCACACCTTGGAGCTGCCCCGTACGAACACAGCCTCCTCCTATTATCCAATGAGCAGCTCCAGTAGAACAATTTAAGATTTTCGGATTGTCAACTGGCAACCAACTGGGTACGGGAAAGGTTTGGAAAATCTGATTTGTGTCTTCATTTACCTACTTAGAACAAGACGTAAGTCATTCTCATTTACAAGGATTCTTGCATTGCATTATTTAAACTGGCAAAAAAAAACTGGAGAATGGAAAAAAATCATTGAACAGCTGCTACTGAATTACCAGAAGTCATATGGCAAGTTTAAAACAAACATGGACGCTAATGGAAACTGCAGTGACTGAGCTTGAATCTGTCATTAAACATTGTTTTGCTTTGGAGAAGCAGCAAAGGCTCGGCTGACACAAATGCATGATTGTCTGGACTGCAATTGGAGATTGCTACACATAAAGAATCACACATGTATAAATAAGCCTATAGCACAAACAGAAAAACCCCCAGAAAAGTGTTAAGGTTTTAAAACTGCTAAGAGGCACAAAGAGAGATGGAGAGAGCACTGGGAGAGCATAATAACTCACAGATTATTCCTTTACCAGATGATAGGCTCAGCTTTTCCATAGACACGACCACGTACGTACACACACACACACACACACACACACACACACACACACACACACACACACACACACACACACACACACACACACACACACTTCTTACACGTCTTTGTAGTGTCTTTCATGATGCAGTCATATTTCTCCAGAGACGGAGCCATTTGTGTGTGTAATGGTAAATGCATTAACAGTGGGGAGAAAGGATTACGACTCCACAAGAAAGGGACATGACACAAAGGGTCAGAGCAACAGAAACAGACAGAGGTCGGATGTAGAGGTCCTTTGAGATAACCCACCACACGTCTGACTTCTCTCTGCACCATTTCCTGCTATTCTCTCAGGTCATGAAAATATTCAAAAAAGTAACTCCACATTTTGTACCCCCTCCCCCCCACATCCCTAATGTGACCTGACCGCAATTTTCAACGTGCGCCTCAAAAAAAACCCAGCTATTCTGAAAGAAATTGCAGAGAAATGGTAAACTGACTGACTCAGCAATAGCAAAAGAAGGTAAATCATTCCCTAACCACAATGTTAAAATCTTCTGCAGACCAGTTATGTGCAGGGAAGTTGAATAACAGCCTTTTTCTTCTTTGCTCTCTATTTCTTCTGCTGTCTTCATTTCACATTCCCAACAGTGAGGCAGCGTCCAGTCACATTGCAGACTCAGAAGGTGGCTGCCAAAATCTGAGGTTGTTACACTTAATCTCAGTGTAATTCTCTGGGAAAAAACACAAGGGGAGATAAATGGGTAGCTTCTTGCAAAAAGCCCCCCAAAACTGTCAGCGGCCAGCAGCTGAAGACTTAGTTGTATTCCTATTGGAAAGATCCCAAGTATGACTGAGTTGAAATGTATGAAAGCGAAGCAGCTAGGCAGCAGGATAAGAAGTCAACAGTCTTTTGTTGAATAAAACAAGATCTTAAACCTTTCCAACATTTCACAGCAATGAGCAGAATATGAAACCCAGTTTGTGACAAGAGGTAAGAAGTTATGGGGAATTGGTGCTGTTACACACTCACTGCTCAAACTCAGCTCACTCCAGCCAGTTAGCATAAGGGAAACAGCTAGCCTGGCTCTGTCATTAGGTAACCTAAAGGTGCCTCCCAGAACCTCAACAGGTTATAGCTGTTAACGAGTTATATTACGTTATACCAGTAACTTCCTGGAGTCTCCGCTGGTTGGCCCCCATAAAACAACGCATTATCATTTTGTTTTTTGTATGGATTCAACAAAGGAGATACAACATACTGAGCTTCACAGGTGCTGGTAGACAGATTATTTTACTTTTGGGCAGAACCAGCTGCTGGCTCCAGCTACATACTGTACTGAGAGTGGTATTGATCTTCTTATCTAACTCTCAACAAGAAAGTGAATAATTTCCTTTAATCTGTCATTCCTACTATACAAAATACAGCTGAAATTAAAATGTGTCTGGGTGCATCAAACGCAGGGAAATGAAGTGAAATGAAATACATTGTGAATAAGTATAATCTAGAGCTCTGAGATCTACAGAGGTATGTGAATGTACTTTGTCTGGTTTGGGTTGTAAACCAAGTTTTTATAATTAGCACATCAGTCTGTCTCATAAATCTTAATTGCCTGACCTAACCTTTCACTTCTCTGTCCTAACACTCTCCTCTCATCTCCCCAACTTTCTGCTACTCCATTCTTAATTTCCTTGGGGACACACTAACGTTTCCCCCATACTCCCCCTCCATCTTTCCTTTGCTGTTTGCCTTTATTTTTCTCTTCTCTTAACTTAATGTCTGTTGGCATTACTTGTGTTGCTTCTGGCTGTAACAGTTCTTTCTCACAAGCCTGTCTTTTATTGCCTTATTTGTCCTAACAATGTGACTTTACATAGCTGTCTCTCTCCACTTTGGTTCCTTCTGAGTGTTTGTTGGCCTCTGTGTCTATGTTTCTGTCTGTCTGCCTCTCTCTGTCTGCATATGTATCTTTCTCTACTGCTGTCTCCTCCAAAGCCTTCCCTTTTCACTCATTCACTCGCACAGTTCATCTGTTTTTCTCTGCCACACACATTTTCTCTCTCTCAGCCAGGGAAAGTTGTACTGGTGTTGTATTTCATTACAGTACGGCATATTTTCAACCATGCAGGAAATGTCTGACGTGCTAGAATCATTCTCTTCTCATGAACACATCCACCCACACATGCCTACTAATGCACACACTCTATATAAAAACACTTTTTTATTTGAAAACCTGACACAAAATGAAATCCATTGTAAAAAAAAAAAAAAAGAAAAAAGTGTTAAGAGCAGGCATTTCATTTCATTTAATCTAGCATACAGATGCTGCAGGTACAGCCAGGCTGCAGATGGGAATGGAACCATAGAGGAAGGGGTCTGTCAGCGGGAAGAGTAGCACCAAAAAAAGCAGCACCCCCATCAGATATGAAAAGAGTAGAGCTGATCGTTGAGGGTGTTGCAGGGCAGAGCTGATGTCAGGCAGCCCTTGACTGTTACAGAATGAATGGCACAAAATTGGACCCACAACATGGCCTAAAGAAAGAGTGTATAGATTTAATGAGGTGTGTAGGTCAGTATGTTAGCAAGGCAATGTGCTGTTCATCTCTTACCAGTTCTCATGAATATAAAGGCCGTGAAGGCACCGAACACAGTTGTGTACAAGAACTGTATCACTGCAACAGAACAGCACAGAATGTTTGGAACATGTCAAACTATTGGAATATTATAGATTATGAATTAATTTGCTTGCATTATTACAATTAGTTTTATTTGAGGAGAACTTGATAAGCTGAACTGACACTAAGAGGATGACACTCATACTGTCCTTGTGGAGGCGGCGTTGCTCTGCGATATGGTGGAAATGGGCTGGAATGACACCGTAAAGTAGCAGTAGGAAAAAACTTTGATACAATAAAAAAAAAAAAAAATGTAGATATGAGTTGTTTACAGCCTGAAAATCTAGTTGTCATACCAACACCGAAGAACAGCGGAGCCATAAAGATGGCAGCTGTGGGTCCAGTGCAGGACACCAGCATGGGCAGCATGGCCCCTCTGAACACCAGCTCCTCCGTCACTGGTGCCACCACCTGGTTCCTGAGCCACACTGCATCACCTAAACACAACCTCCATGACTGAACATCTGGGAAAATAAAGTCTTACGATGACATCAAATGCATGCAAGCACACACATAAAACTCCCCAAACCCGACATAATATTTAGTAGACACACAGTATAACTCACCTAGTGCAGACTGCAGTTCCTCATTGAAGCCTTCGGGGTTGTCTATCGCAGAATGAACCAGGGGTCCGAGGTAAAATACCTGATGTTTAGAATAAAGAAGAATTATTTATTACATCCAGTGGAAGTATATAAAAAAAAGATTAAAGAAGAGGATCTAGAGACTACAGGGCGCATTTTTTTTAATATGTGGTTTAAACATGCACATGGGAATTAAATGTAGGTTGTAAAGCCATGCTGAATCGTATAGGGAATGGAAATTGAATCTCTGAAATATCAAAACTGCTTTAGTGCAGCATAAATAAAATGTTCTGAGTCACAGGATCCAGAGAGTAACTTAACATTAAGGTTCTCAGGTTGACTTTACGTCTAGCAAGCAAAAAATATGGTAGTAAAAGTAGTTTTAAAGGGTGAATGTTGTTTAACGGAAATACTGAATATTTAGCTTTATTCAGTTCTTTATTTTTCCTCAGCTCCCATTAGTCTGGCTAATGTAGACTATAAAATTCTCACTAAAGTTCTGGAATAATCTGGCTAAGATTATTCCCTATATTATAGACCCAGATCAGGTGGGTTTTGTAAAGGGAAGGTCTTCCTCTGACAATTTGAGACGTCTACTCCACCTTATGTGGCAAACCAGAGAGGCTAATGAACCTGTTGCTGCCTTCTCTTTAGATGCAGAGAAGGCCTTTGACAGGGTGGAGTGGCGTTTTTGATATATGTTTTGGAGACCTTTGGGTGTGGACCAGGATTCATCAAATGGATTCAGTTGATATATGCAGAACCAAAGGCATCAGTGTTGACCAAAGGGGTAGTTTCATCTTTTTTCAATATATCAAGAGGCGCAAAACAAGGAGACCAGGGTTCGAATTATGATTTCATCTTTGTGGGGGTCTCTTTTAAAAAAGAAATTTTGAGCATTAAATATTTCATTTCCTGCATTCTGGTGAATTTTTATGCACCTATTTACCTTTTTCTGAATCAATGTATGCTGGAAATATCTTTATGTAAAGGGAAACATAGATTACAATCCAAATATAAAAACATAATGGAATATATTACAATATGGCTCTCAGGCATTCTGTATTGTTATTTATTCTCCTGTAGATCGTCTTTTCTAATTATATCTGAGTCAGCACACATGTAGCCTATAATTTACACTTCCTTCCTCTTTTGCGTCTTTTGTTGAGGAAGTAGCTTCCTTAAATGTGCATATGACAATTATTCACCTCAATGATAGATTAATTCATTTTAATGGATTAATAAAGCCCTGGACTGTAATATTTCAGATGTGTTACTGCTCATGTTCAAAACTTTGTGCACATTCAAAAGCCTATCCCATCTGTGCTCTCTGAGGTTTGGAGGAGTCGTGATATTTTGAGAAAAATAAAGTGATAATAGGCTATTACAAGAATAAAGTCACTATATTTCAGAAAATAATCTACCTGCACCATAGCCTGCTGTGCATTATGTGATTGCTTTGCTGATGCAGTAGATCTCAGACCTTCTGACAGACTCAGAGCCCCGTTTGAGACTCTGATCTCTGAATGAGACAAAGTTTAGGAAAGTGGCTGTACGCTGCTCTACATCGGAGGTGGAAACCCAAATCTACGGCAGAATTACACGGAGCACAAACGTGACACATCTGCCGCAGCATGTCGACAGCAGAGCGCGTCCATTATAAACCTGAAGCTGCACAGACTACGGACGGAAGGCGCGCTGCTCATCTCTATTTTTACAGCGAGAGTGGACACTAATCGACGCACAGGTCTGCTTCAGAGCTCCTTGTGTTTGGGAAAAGTGCTTTATTTGTGATTTAAATAATGGCGCTGATGATTTTTAGAGACCCCCACAGGTGTATGATTTTACTGCTTTCATGGGAGCTCATCCTCTCTCTATGGGAGTTCAGCTCCCATGAGCTCCCACGTAATTCGAACCCTGAAAGAGACCCTCTCTCTCCACTATTTATTTTATTTCTTGAGCCACTTGCAATGGCAATCAGATCAGACACAAGCATACGGGGGTAAGAGCGGGAAGAAGGGACCATAAACTGTTTCTTTATACAGACGACATCCTCTGGCTGTCTGTAGATCCTGTCTCCTCAGCTCCCAGGCTCTTGGAGATTATGGGAACCTTCTCTGAAATATCAGGTTACAAGATTCATTGGCATAAGTCTGAAGTAATGCCAGTATCTAGAACCTGTCTACCAACAATAAATAATGCAATTCAATTTAAGTGTATAGATTCAGGTATGCAGTATCTTGGGATGTGTCTTACTCCAGCTATCAATGACATGGTACATGGTGTTTCCATTGCTTCAGAAACTGATCAACCTTAGTTTATGGGGACTTTTCCCCATAAACTAAGGTTGATCAGACACTATTAAAATGATAGTTGCTCCACAGGTGAATTACATATCCATGATGGTGCCATTGACTGTCCCAGAATCTTTTTTAAGCAGTACAATAACATAATTAGAGACTTCCTGTGGAGCTTGAAAAGTTATATACAACCAGAAACAAGGGAGGGTTGGCTTTGCCTAATGTGGAGCTATACAGAACAGCTTTTGATGTATTTAAAATTGCTAAGCACTGGTGTGGTGAGAGTTCAGCTCTGAGTTGGTTGGATATAGAGAGGGAACTGGTGTCTCCATTTGGGACTATTGAGGCTTTGTCACAAGCTTTTAAGAAGAAGAGGCATCCAAATCCAACCCCTCAAACAAAGTAGGAAGGGAACCTTTTGTATGGACCACCTGGCTGAATAAAAGCATCAATAGGATTAGTGACTTGTATGTTGATGGCCTGTTCAAGTCATTTGAAGAACTCAAACAAAAGTTCTATTTGACGGATAAAGCAGACTTCTGGAAATATTTACAGCTCAGGAGCTGTGTAACTAGTCTTAAAATCTCACTTGATAATGACAATCTCAGGAACAGCTTCTTTCCAAGCCATCACCACAATGACCACACACACTCACTAGCAGCTGTGTCTACTTGGAGATAGGTCCCTTTTGCCACCAGAGATTTCTAAAGCGGAGTCCGCTCTGACACTTGCTGGGTTAATCACTGCAGTACGAATCATTCTTAGACACTGGAAAAGCCAAGTAAGGCCTAGTTTTACAAACTGGCTGAAGTGACAGTATGACAGACACAGCCTCATTTGAAGATCTTATTGCAAGACTGAATGATGGTAGGGGTAAATTCTACCAGGTCTGGTCTCATTTCCTGCATTTTATTCAATTTGAACTGACTAGTGCCCCATAATTAATATTATTATCAAGCCTAATTTGATCTCCGAACACCCTGCCCCCCCATCTTATTTTCTTTTTTCTTCTTGTTTTTTTCTTGTACATTATTTATGTGTATGTGTTTTAATTGTGAATTTGTGTTGTTGTTTTTCTGTCTCTCTTGCCCAGATTGCTGTATAGTGTGTATTTTGTGCTGTTATATGTTAAATGTGGTGTGTTTCTCACATGGAAAAACAATAACAACTTTGATTACAAAAAAATACTTCTCAAAGCAATATATTAACCAAGCCCTGTACAATCAACTATGAAAAGCATGTGCTCAAGTTGCATATAGTGTAATTCTTGTAAGTAAATATTCTCTATAAAAGGTTGGTAGGGACAGAAACATCTGAGACTCCCTGACACACCATGGTTAGTAGTAGTGGCAGTATGGCTGCAGGAACCAGACCGTCCAAACGAAGTCCCATCAACTCCCACACAGATGCATCGACCTGGAGGGGCAGAATATAGCTTTATAAACATAGTTTGTAGCCTGAAGCGATTTTAAAGTTAAGCCATTATGACCCACGGGCTTAACCTCACAAAACCCCTTATGTCCTATGACCCCAGGAGTGAGGACACTGTCCTCACTTGTCCTTAACCTGGATGGTCAGGATTCAGTCCCCTCTGTGAAACTTCTTTAAGTCACTGAATCCCTTTCAGCTTGACTGACCTTTGACCTCCCTGTGAAATATGATGGTTGCTTTCCCTGGAGGATGGATGATGGTTGTATAAAGCACATTGGAGAGTGTGTACATTTTCGGTGCTATGCTGAACTACATTTAAGAATTAATAATGAATGCCTCTAGCGCTATTGTACTTTGGCTGTATTGGATTGGGCATTATTATAATAAGCGTATATACCTTAGTTTCCAGTTTATTAGATACACCTTGCTAAAAGTAATGCAGTATACATTCACAACAGTCCTGCTATAAATCCTACCTCAATGAAGATTATAATGTTTAGTTTTTATTAAAACTGTTTTTAGAGAATTCAACTGTTTGGCCATTTTGGAAGATGACGTTTGTGTTGCTGTTGAACTGTATTATACATGAGGTGTTTATTTATTCTACCCTCATTATATTGTATGTACAATCCTAATCTATAAAGTAAGTGATAACTAAATATGTCAAATAAATGAAGTAAAAAGTAAAAAGAATGATTGTTCCCTCATATTATAGTGGAGTATAACATGTAGTAGAATGAGATACTCAAGTAAAGTGCCTAAAATTTGTAGGCTACTTAAGTTACCAAGGTTCATCGCTGTGGCACAAACTAGATCAGATCAGTAGTGTGTTGACAGAACACAATTCTCAGTGGTTTGTTTATTGCGGTTTACTTTACTTTGGCTGACCGGGGAATTGAAGAGATAAAAGTCAGATGCAGAGAATGGCCTGTTCTGTTCATGTATACTCACCCTGACATCAGCCCAGTGCATCCATGCTTTCACCACTGCAGGTGACAGTGCAGAAACCAGCAGCACACTGGCACAGCGACGCTTTATCATTCTGGGATGGTCCCTGCACACACACACACACACACACACACACACACTCATAGACAAGGTCCACTCGAACAGCACTGTAACAAAAGTGTGCTGGTGAGTTGTATACCTGGGTAAGCTGCTTCTCCAGACGTACAAACTGCCAACGTACTGACAGGCGAGCAGAAGGCAGCTCAGCACACACACCCAACACCTTGTATGGGTGTGCTCCACCTGCATTATAGGGCCATGTTCTGGTTCCAGCATGACAGAACTGAGGGTTTGTTATCCAATCTTCAGGAGATTCCTCAAGTGAGCTACAGCTGACTAAATGGTCCGGTTTAGTCCATCATTTCAGATTAGCAGATCCCAATGAGGTGGAGATCTGTGCTGCAGAGTCAAGCTGATTAGCTCTAATACTCTACAGGGAGGAGACATGTGCAGGTGAGAATATAAACACACACACACACACACACACACACACACACACACACACACTGACTGACTGTAATTGCAAAGGTTCTCTTCACACATGGAAGCTATAAGGAGTGGACACAAGAAGACCTGTAAACTACATCCTATCTAATATCATAGATTACATGCAACTAGTTATGATTTGATTTGATAGTAGATCACATTTAAAAACTAAATTTTCCACTCTGTTTTCCAGTGGGCAAGTTTATCCTGAGTGGGTAACCTACCTTCAATTTTGTTTTTCAAAAACATTTATAGCATAATTTAAAAAGTTATGTTTAACTTGATATATTTTAATGTTTTAATTATCATAAATAGCAGGATTTTTTTCCTTATACCTTACATTGCAATCTAGTGCAAACTAATTGTTGGTTACAATTATTAACATACGCTTCACAAAATGTGTTTGTTGCAGGAACATTGTATCAGATTGCATTATATTCCATAGTTTCATGTTGTGTCCAATACAAAATCCCAAATACAAAAATGTAAGCAACCAACCAATATTGTAATGTTTCTTCAACATATTTATCAATATCATTCATCATATCTTCACCTCATAAATATAGACAGCAACATCAGGTATACAGTGTGTGATAGGTATACAGTCGTGATGTGTAGCAGAGTACCACTTTATCAGTACACCTCAAACAGTGAAACAGCATGCATACAGTAGTCAAAAGACACAGAAGTGAGGAAACAGCAGGCATGAACATCACATCTATACACGTTATAGGTGATTTAAGGCATTCAGGGTCTGTGTGCACACAAGATTTAATAACTCCTTAACACTTTCAACACCTAACATCTAAAGAAAAAAAAAAAAAATCAATATTGCAATTAGTGGAAATGCTTTTAGGGTTTATAAAAATGTGATGTTGGGGGTCATCCTTAAGTTGAAAACATGTAACCTGCACTCCTAATATTGTGAGTTTGAGTCCAGCTCATGACTTGTCACACGTGTTGTTTTTATATCTAATATGAATTGGCATGTTACAACCAAATATTTTTCACTTTCAGGGTGGACATGTCTGAAATAGAAATCTATCACCAGAAACAACAGAAAGGACAAGACACATTTTGGTTTTTATCCAACAGATTCTGACAAGCTCTTGTCTTCACGAGGGGAACCTATTCATTATAATAATAAAAAAAGCCAGTATTCAAACACACACACACACACACACACACACACACACACACACACACACACACACACAAACAAACAAACACACAAAACACGTGCAAATGATGAATAACAATCTGACACATTATTTAAATAAATAAAAATATGCAAACAGAATCAAAATAATACTTAAGACAGACTGAAACTTTGACATGAACAGATATTCATTTTCAAGAAAACACTTTCAAAGAAAACACAGTTTGTCATAAAGGCACTAAAAAAACAGAGAAACATGGAGCCCCAAAAGTCCTAAAAGATAAAATAAATAATCATCTTTCGGGACTTCAGAGTCGCAGTAGTAAAAGCTGTTCTCACTGTAGGACGCATTTGTCTTTGTTGCTATATTTTTGCCTCCTCATCTCCAGACCGCGCTCCAGACGCTCATCCTCCTCCATTGCCCTGCAAACACAAACACATATTAGGAATACAAATAATGCATATCACTGAACTACATTGAACTAACTACATGTCTATGTTTTGCAGGTCAGCATTACAAGTATTAACCTGAATGTTTAATTTGAAATATACAGTACATAGGCCTTAATATGTTTTTTTCAATGCTTTCGCTTTTGTTTTAGGGATTTGATATCTCCCTATGATTTGTCTTTTTCACATGTATATACAATGTAAGAAAGCTTTTTGCACACCTCTTTTGTCGGCAGGTGCGTAGGATATGATCAAAAGTAGCAGATCAAAAGCTTAGAGAAGAGTCCCGCACACTGACCATTACGCAATCAGGTAAATTCCTGTGAATTTACCTGATGAAGGTCTAAGACCGAAACGTTGTATTTTTCTAAATAAATTATTGCTTGCATAATGGTCAGTGCGCGGGACTCTTCTCACACGTATATACACACACATACACTTACCCTCTCTCCTTGGCATCGATGTCTCTGATGATCTCGTCCCGCTGGTTGACCAAAGACACCAGCTCTTGGAGGAGCAGCTGCTCCCTCTGCTGCTGAGTGGACGACTTCTGCCAGTCTGCAGGGAAAACAGCAGAACTTTACATAACAGGTCATATAACCATGTACAGTTCACGTCACGTGCTGTTGAGCACGAGACTTAACATCCAGCTCTTCTTCTGGTGCTGGTGGTGAACAGGAGATAAGTACATGATCTGATAACTTCTTCAATCTCAGTTGGTCACTTACCTTCTATAGCCATCATGACCCGTAGTTCCCTGTTCAGAAGCTCAAACCTCCTCTCCAGATCCTGCTCCTCTTGTCTGTAGACACAGTAAATAATCAGAACAATTAAAAGAAGTGTATGTGTACATACACATGTGTGTACTGTTTGTGTGTGAGAGGCCTTACAGTAGCTCCAGGTTGTCCTGTCTGCGTATCAGAGCGTTCTTCTTGTTCACCAGAGTGAACCACTCCTGAATCAGTCTCTCCTCTTCATCACGGTCGCTTCCTGTATAAACAGAAACACAAAGGGCAGTTTGTATACAACTGGATATGGATATATGAGAAAACCTACACCATTCACTCCTGCTCCCTAAGTACTTCCTGTTTATTACTTGCTGATGATATCATTTTTGTGTGGGTGTGTTCACCTGTTTCCATGAGGCTCCGCAGTCTTCTCTCAACCACAGCAGCTCTGCTGTCGATGTGCTTCTGCTCTGTCTCTAACGCTGCCAGCTCACTCAGCACATACTGGCTGGTGTCCTGCAGACACTGACCACAAGCCCCATTACACACACACACACACACACACACACACACACACACACACACACACACACACACACACACACACACATACATGCAAACACACAAAATCATACATGAACATACACAAGACGATGACAGACAGCCACAAAGAGAGGAAAAACGGGGAAAGGAGATCAAAGGAAAGGGAGTTCGGGGAAACAAGAAAAGAAGTAGAAGAAGAGGGTCAAAAGATTAGAGAGCGGCCAAAAGGATGGAATAAAATTGAGCAGCTTTTGTACAAGGTAAAAGCAAATATTATTTGTTCTTTCTTGCAGCCATCCGTCACGTTAATGATTTTCATTTGATTTGATCTGACAGTGAGAGTTAAAGATAAAGGAAAGAGGAAGTAAAGAAGCGAAAACGTTAAGTGAGAAAGCCATTACTGACCATTGTTTCCTCTTCTTGTTTGGGAGGCTGGGTCTTAGCTGCACTCTGCAACTCTGCACACAGGGACACACACATTGGCCAAATCAAGGTGTAAAAGAAAAGGAAGAGAAAGAAAGGAAGATAGGAAGTTGAATAAATATTTAAAATGACAGAGTATTGTTTCTGAAAGGCTTCAGGTACCCACCTGTATTATTAGTGATTCCTGTCTTTGGGTCTTCATCCTGGACAAGAAAAACATGAAACTATATGAAACTACTTTCTCCAGGTAAAAATATAATTTGAAATGCTTTTTTTAATTCATGTTTTAGAAAATTACATTACAGTTTAAACATTAAAGCCAACAAATGACAGAAAGTGTTACCTGAGCAAGTCCAGATTTGGCTGTTTTGTTAACGAACCGTGGGGCTGGGACTGGGTTTATTGACTCGTCCACTAAAAGCAGATGAGAACAACTATCAGAAGTTGGATTCTTGAATCTAATGACACAATTTGCTGAGTAACCTTTCATTTTTAAAAACGAAGTAAGCAACAATCATAATAATTGATTTAACATAATTAGGCATTATTTATTTAGAGTTCAACACTGCTTCATCAGGACTGTGTGGATGTGGTGTGGTGTGATCTGATTTGATGGATGGTCGCCTGGCAACATAAGCAAACAATCCCAAAGTTGTAGTCCCATTTTGGTTAAATTATTTTGCTCAATCCTGATTGGTACACTAAATGTAACCTGCTTCAAACCAGTGACAAGAGCACTGACAGAACCCCCGGTTCATGTAGGGCCTCATTTCTCATTTTATACACATTTCCACCAAATGGGGTGGTGATGGCGCAGTGGATATGACACATGCCTTTAGTGTGGGAGACCTGAGTTCGATTCCCACTGTGATATGTCAACCAATGTGTCCCTGACCAAGACACTTAACCCCTAGTTGCTCCAGAGGCATGCAACCTCTGACATATACAGCAATTGTAAGTCGCTTTGGATAAAAGTGACTTACATGTAATGTAAATTCAGCAGGACATATTTGGTATCTTGGGAAATGTACTAGAATCTTAATTGAGTTGCTGTGAACTTGATTTAATGATTTGTTTATCCCTCCTCCTTCTCGTCTCCTTTGTTCAAACTGTGCTACTTCACATTCCTAAGTTCCCTGGAGACACACTAATGTTTCCCCTTTCCTCTTTTCTTGTCTCTTTTCTCTTATTTTTTCTTTTGTCTCTTCTTTTCACATTCCAATGGAATCCATGCAAAAAATACCTTTGGATATGGACTGGAATCTTAAGTGGGTTTGACTGCACAATTTGTTTTGATGAACCCACTAAAAGATCTACAACATTAAACAAATAAGCCTTTAAAACAGACAGTATAAAATAATAGCTGAAGTATAAGAAAGTTGAAATGTTTAAAGGTGGAATAGAGGCTGATACCTTTAAGCAGGCGTTTGGTCCTCGGTGGCGGGACGACCAACGTGCTGCTCCCTCCTTCCTCTAGGTTCACTCCTTCGTTCAGTCTGGCCATGCAGAAAGCGGCAGCGTCGACATTAGTGGGACCGGGACCAGAGAGGGTGAGGCCGTAGCTGGACTGACTGCTGTTGTGCTCTATCTGCAGCACGCTCAGCTCCTGGTTAGTGAAGTATGAGCGGATCTGGCTGAGGTAGGTCATGACTATGAGCCTGTCGGGGACGGACAGAAGAACCATGTCGGACGGCTCCAACAGGCGAGAGATGCCCAGCGCCTCAAAACCGTCAAACGCCTGATGTTGTCAGAAGAGAAAGACATCATAAACAAAGAGAAACAAAGAGAAATATCTGTTAAACAGTAAACTATCAACACTTCTGATGGCGCTAAAGAGCTGAAGATACAATTGAGAATATGATAACATGAGCCATGTCTTTACCTTCTTGTTGTTGAGCTTGATGTCATGAGAGTCCAACTTGTCAAAATCTCTAATAGGACAAAACCAGGGAATAATATAATGAGAACGTACCTACAGCAGATTTATGACATTCAAATGAATGTAGTGCTGAAACAAAAAATGATTTCCATTATGGCTTAATGGGCTTGTTATTTTCTTGATTAAAAAAATAACAGGGAAGTGAGAAATGCCCATTAAAATTGTCCGAAATGTTTTGTTTTGTCCAAACCACACCCCAAAAACCAAAAAGAATCAATATACAATTATATAAAATGGAAAAAGGAATCAGATCTTCCCAGTTGCCAATTCATTTTTTCTAACAATCGATTAATCAACTAATTGTTTCAGCTCTAAATTAATGGTTTAGGTACTGAGCTGATATTGTTAACATGACAATCTTAGCTCTAAAGCTGAGTTCTGTTGCTTGTATGATGTACATTTTGTCTGGATGGAAGTGATGTAGGATAGCACAGAAAGCAAGGCCATTTCTCCACGACGTGCTGAAGTTGGTGACCTTTATCCCCCGGTACCCGTTGGTGATGTCCTGACACCACTGCAGCAGCGACTGGCTGGAATTCACCAGGCCCTGGACGAGGCAGAGGAGGAAGGGATGAAGAGAAAGAAATTGTTTTTGTTGTGTGTGTGTGTGCTTGTTTGTGTGTGATTTAAAAACCATGCCAGAGTTTATGTTCACATCAGTATTGTGTATATTTACCTCAGCTGCATTGTCTTTCCCATCTGCCTCCTCTCTGACCATTGGAGCCGTATGAGGGGGCTTAAGGTCAGTGGTTTCTTCTTCTGGTAAAGTAGGAAGTCGAGATGTGGTTATCTCACAGTGGTGGGGAGGAGTGATGTGTGTGTCAGTGCTTTTTTCACTGGTGTGTGTGCTGGAGGTGTCTCCAAGCTGTGATGCCGGTTTATTCTCTCCACCATCAGGGAGGTCGGTCGCATGGCCTTTTAGCCTAAGAGGAGACAGGACATAAACAATAGAAAAGTGATGTGATGGAAGACAGACTTTGTTTAGTGAAACAATGGAGATCGTCAAGCAGCGATTTGTAGACGTGAGTGAGAGACATGCACTATGCTGACATGACAGACAGCAGCACAGACTTGATGTTAGAGGGCATGACAGGGAACATACAGCATTCAAGAGAATGGGAACCTGTGTTTTTCAGCACGGTTTCCTCAACACAGGTCTATGCTGTTTGGCCAATTTTTCATCACCTCAGAACAAAGCAGATTCACCAAACACTTGTCTATGTTGGGCATTTTCCTATGCTTTGGGTATTCAGTTCAAAAACACATCATACACAGCAGCAGTGCTTGAAACTACACAGCACCTCCATGCACTCAGCTGGCAACACACATATTGCCAGAGCGGTTTCATGTCTTTTGAAAGTTTAAAAAGGAAACATTTTGCCTTCTAAGCTGTGTTGCTACGTTTTTTTAGCCATGTCGTTTAGTCAGTCAGCCCACTACCACAGTCCAGACTGACATGATGAAAATAAAAAAGGATTTAGGCTTTAGTGGCATGTCATTTTCTAGAGCAGCACAGGTGACACCCCATGCTGACTTACACATCCTCCTCTCCTTTATTTTGCCCAGGCTCAATGGCCGGTGGCTCTTCTGCCTCGGTTAGTGATATTTCCTGCAGGCTTTCACAGCAGGATATCAAGTGCTGACTGTGATCAACAAGCTCTGTGGTGTCACAGTCAATATCACGGGGGTCGGGGATGAGGAGCTTCATACTGCGAGGGCCAGAGACAGGGGATGTGCCACCTGTCATCAGATGAATTTTAGCCAATAACAACCTCTCCTCCTCTTGGAGCTGTTGGTCTTTGGTGAGATGGTTGATATCAGTGGTGTGTGTTTGTGTGTGAGGGCTGTCACTCTTTGTGGCGTATGAGGCGTTGTTTAAACTGGGATGACTCATGTCTTTATCATCCCTCATTTCAAGACTCTTGTGTGACTCTGTAGCTATTTTGACCATGTGTGTGTCATTGTTTATCTTATTGATGTTCGTGTCTGTGTGTATCTCGGTGTATATGTGCATGCTGGCAGTGTTTGAGCTCAGAGGAAGGGGCCAAGGCACCACAGACGATTGAACATGTTCCCCCTCCTCATTAGCTGCTACCTCCATGCTGTGACTAGCTTGTGTGATAACATCATCTCTATGTCCTTTCATTGGCTGATTTTGTGCTCCACTATATTGGGGAGCAGGTTTTGCTCTAGTTGCCTGTCTGATTCCTTCCTCCTGCTTAGACCCTGAAGGAGGTTTAGGATGAGGATGGTCTGCCAGACTGGTTAGAGAGTGTTCAGGTTCATTTGGCTGAATGGCAGCAGAGCTCTGGTTAAAGGTTTGTCCACGGGAAGGGAGGGAGAAGGGCATCTGGGTACCAGCAAGGTATGGGTGGCCTGGGCTGAAGACAGAAAAAGAGATTTCAGAGCTGAACCTGAAGGCTGAAGTGCTTTTGAAAAAACTGACCAACTACAGATCATTGTCATGCTCCATTCCCCTCTGGCAACATACCACCATTCATCTCATGCAGCCAGAGCTCCACCTTGTTAATCTAACAAAGGTCGGAGAAAATTCAAGCATGAAAGTTGTTTAGAAAAGACACAGTTGGTTGTTGCCAGACTTTAAACCAATTCACAGTCATTTAGGGTAGAGCATGGTGTTTGTTAAAGAAGGACACACCAGCTAATCTTAAGCTTCCCAAAGGTCTTTACATCCCCATTGTTGAGACAAGATTTCCCCAGACTTCCACAAGTTTGACCAAACAGAGGTCTGGCTATGCAAGATTATACCAAACTGGACATGTTGGAGCCATAAAAATATGTGACTCAACCAAAGTGAAACACCAATTTAAAACATGCTCCAGCCTACATTGAACTGCAATATAACCAAACCAATCCATGTATCCATGCCAATTGACATGCTATTTAGCTGCAATGAGTACTGAACAAATGCAAGGAACCTGGCAATACTGTATTACTTGATGTCAGCCCCTGTTTCCACAGTGACAATCGTGGACAGAAACATGAAGTAGATGCAGATACATCCATTGCACATCTTCCCCTTTTTCATGCTTGTTGCACTACTGCTGAATGTTTGACCAAAGCCAAGTACAAATGACTATAACAACGATATAGGACGGACTCAGTTTACCGACACAGGTTCCCTTAAGCAACTTAGCTTCACATCCAATCCAATCATCATAGTGCTTTTGAAAAACTGAGCACAATGCTATAAGTGGTCAGGGCTTTTTAAAAGTTCAGGTTCCGACACGTTCCGACAGTGTCTTTTTTTCTATGATTTCTAAGGAGCTTTCTAAGATGTTTTGGAGATAATGCTATCTTCAGAAAGTGTAAGTCACACTGAATCTAAAAATATGTGTATCATGTCAGTGTGTTTAGATTTATTTGACTCTGAGAAGGAGTGAGATATTTGAAGCAAATTGTGTGCTAAATCAGCGGCCAAACTCTCACAACTCACTTCCTGTTGTTTCTAGAACACCAGCAACATCCTGTCTCTTTCACCTGATGCAGTATCTTTGCCCTCCACCCCGACTATCCCTCTCACCTCAGTTTGAAAGCCTCTGTTATAAGTCATAACCAACACACGTTGTGAAGTGGAAATTCCAGTTTCCTTCATAAAACAACATGGTAATTATGTTGTTTAGGGGGACACATACAGTAAATGACTCACATGCCAACCCACAACTCTTTCTTGAGAAAGATCTGCAGTAAAAGGCCAAACCCTCAGTAAAGGAAGGATAGTAATGCTTAGTAAGTAATTATTATTTCCCTGCAGGTATATTGAGTCAAAGCCTCGGTTATTGGAGGAAGCATACTCCACAAATGCACAGGCATAGTCCTCTGATCCACAAGAGGCAACAAGCAGATATCTCTCATTTAGCTGGCCCAGTTACAGTACTCACCTCTCTCTCCCTGTTGCTTTTTATCCCTCTCACCCACACTTACTCACCCTGCTTCCCCTTCCATGTACAGCTCAGCTAGCCAGATGGAGCCAAGATCTTCCTGTCCTCTCTCATACTCCACCTCCTCGTCCTCCTCCTCTCTCAACCACACTGGGATGGCTCCAGATCTCAGGTTGGATTTTCCTTCTTTAACCGATCTCAGACCATGATTATCCAGGCCTTTCTTAAGAGCAATTACAGAGTCTTTGGGTTTGACTGATCTGGAGTCGAGTTTGCTTGTTGGTCTGGCTGCAGGGACAGAATCAGTAAGTCTGGTCGAAACCAGTTGGACTTCAGTATTAGTTCTAACTACTTTGGGATCGGACTTGTTTTTTGACTGCTCTTCATCACCCTGTAGCCTCTCAGCATATGCAATATCATCCAACTCTGCTTCCCTCAGAGGAGGCCAGTCATGTGATTGGTTGTTCATGACTTCCTGCAGTGACATAGAGCAAGAAATGACCTCTTGTTTCTGTTGTGGTTTCTCTCCTTTGCTGTCCTCTTCCCTTTGCCTCACACGGTTCTCCTCTCCCTTTCTCTTCTTCTCCCTTTCCATCTTTCTCTTCCCCTCTTCATTTTCTTTCTTTTCTCCCTCGATGTGCTGCTTCCTTTCTTTCTCTGCCTTTTCCCTCTCCTCCCTTTGATTGTTCTTTAGCTCTTTCCTCTCCGTTTCCAACCTCTTTCTCTCCTCCTCCTTTGCTCTCTCCATCCTTTCGCTCTCCATCTCTTCTCTCTCCTTTTCCAACCTCTTTCTCTCCTCCTCCTTTTCTCTTTTCATCCTTTCTTTCTCCATCTCTTCTTTCTTTTTTGCCAACCTCTTTCTCTCCTCCTTTTCTATCTCCATTACTTCTCTCTCCTTTTCCAATCTCTTTCTCTCTTCCTCCTTTTCTCTCTCCATCTCTTTCTCCTTTTCCAACCTCTTTCTCTCCTCTTCCTTTTCTCTCTTCATCCTTCCTCTTTCTATCTCTTCTTGCCTTTTCTTCAACCTATTTCTCTCCTCCTCCTTTTCTCTCTCCATTGTTCCTCTCTCCATCTCTTCTCTCTCCTTTTCCAACCTCCGTCGCTCCTTATTTTCCTTTTCCTCTTTGTCTTTCCTCTCTGCCTCTTCTCCCTCCTCCTTCTCTGCCCTCTCTCTTTCCTCCCTCTTCATGCTTTCTATCCTTTCCTTCTCCCCTCTCTCCCTCTCCTGCTCTCGCTCCTTCTCCTGCTCACTAGCTGCCAGTCTCAGACTTGCCACCAGACTTAGCCCATGTGAAGATTTCTGAGATAATCCAGTCTGTACACTAATCGTCTGGTTTTCTGTCGTGTCAGAGAAGGCTGTGGGTGGAGAAATGCCCACACCAATGGGAATCAGTGGCTCGTCATCTGGCTCAGAGGAATGCAGAATCTCTGCATCTACTTCATGTGAAGATGGCTGATCTTCATTACTTATAAGGAGGTGTGGTTGATCTGCAGAGTGTTGTGGATGACCTGCATCAGTGGGTCCAGTTGTCTGCAGGATGGAGGCCACTGTCTCATAGCTAAAGGGGCAGACATGAGGGACAGGAAAACTCTGAGACAGGGCTCACCCTAAAATGACCTCAGCAGGCTCTGAACAGTGTGACAGAAAGTCAGACAGCATGCTTTATTAAGTAACTCCTTTTTCTCAGACTTTGTTTTGGTGCTTGTCCAAAGCACACAGAGGAAACATTTATTGTTGGTTGCACTGAGAACCACCCTACACTTTTTTCAACCTAGTGCACAACATAATAAAGCCCACTGGCCTTTCCATCACCTCTGGCATGATTAAAAACTGGTGCCATGCAGCTCAGAGAAAGATAACACAACCAGCCAATAAATAGGCACCAGACAAATTCTCTATGACACACACTGAAATTAACAGCACATTGTGTACAACAGCCCACTGAGTGGATTATAACTAAATAACCGAAACAATGGTTAACTTGGACCAACAGGATGGTGTATTCTAGGTATTCTAGGTAGCTCATAAATAATGTTTTATGTACAGCGCAGGTATTAAAACACCAACCTGTTTCTAACACTCATACTATAATAACTGGCATGGAGATAAAGTAATAACTTGTTAAAATGTCTCTTTAAATAGATAAATAAAACGTTAATGTAACAGAAAGTATTTTATTGTATTAAAGCTTGGTCTAAAAAAAACAATGTTTTTGCATAACGCCTCACACTAACAAACCATTTGAAAGACAGGCAGACAGAGAGACTCACCCTCTATACAACACACCAACTACTGCTGACATGAAGCCAGCAGGCGCCTCCATCTGCTGCTCTGCAACACACACATCTGCCTCTGTCTGTGCACATTTCTGGGCACTACCACACACAGAGACACACGCACGCACAAAATGTACTCTTGTGAAAAGCTCTCATCACATAATGTCCATTTAAACAACCAGTCTAACAGCATAGACAGAAATGGAGATGAAGAGAACAGCATCAGATGAGGTTAATTGCAACTAAGCACTGGTTAAGTTGCAGCACCACGAAAGAACATTAGTCAGTACAGGTGTGCAGGTGTGTGTGTGTGTGTGTGTGTGTGTGTGTGTGTGTGTGTGTGTGTGAGTTTGTGTGTGTGTGTGTTTGTGTGTGTGTGTTTGTGAGTGTGTGTTTGTGTTTGTATTTGAGCAAAAGCAGACATGTAATGCCATGCTACAAAGGAACCGTCACTGACTCACCCCCCTACACCACCCTCCTCCTGCTTCTCATCCTTCTCTTCAGTGCTCTCACTACTTTCCATCCCTCTTTCCTCTCCTGTCTCCACTGTGGTCTCCTCCACCGTCGCCCACAGCTGCTTTTCTGCCTCGCACACTGGCTCCTTATTGTTGATGAAAGTTTCCTGACCACCAGTCACGATCTCGGCTGGTTTCTCCTCATCTGCTCCCTCCTGTTGTGGTTTTCCCAATGGCTGGAGAACTTGTTCCGGCCGCAGTCCTGGTTCTGGTTTTGAGGGAAGCAGCGGCTCCAGCGCCAGAGCCGTGCGCTCGATGGCTGGTTTGGGGAAAACCTCGGGTGAGGTTTCTGGTTCCACACTGGGTCCCTCTGGCTCTTTGGGCTCCTCTTTAACTGGTGGTGCGGCGGGTTCAGCAGGAGGTGGGACAATGTGATGTGTTTCTGAGTCTTTTGTTGCTATTGACTGGTTCTCCTGCATGACAGGGGTGACCACATCAACAGCATCTTCTCTGTGTGAGCTAGAAGAAAGGAAAAAAAAAGACATGAAGATACAGCCATTAAAGTTTTATATTTGCTACCTACGACATCATTAACAAGCCAGACTGTCACTGAAGCAGACAGACACACAGATGGTCAGAAAGACAGATAAAGCAAACAGACAGACAGACGGACCTCCCCTCACCCATTCTTACCCTCTGCACAAAGGTTTTGTACCCTCCTTGGCAGAGATATTTTCAGGTGTATCTTTCCCACTTCTCCCTTCTAGCGCTTTCCATAGAGGAACCTCTGCATCAAGCCTCTGTGGAGATGGCACCCGGGTCAAGACCTCTAATGTGAATGGTTTATCCTGAACAGTAGGGCCTGAACGGATGCCAGGTGGAGTACATGTGGCAGATATTTTCTTTTCTAGGACAACAGTGTTTGACAATGAACCTTCCTTTAAGAGAGAGGGTTGCCCCAGACTGGAATAAGGGGAGAGAAAGAGGAGGGGGGTGGAAGAAAAAGAGTTCAGCAGAAATAAGAAAAGAAGAGGAGGAATGCCATACAACAACAACAACAGAAGAAAAGTACAGTAGGGGTGGGCAATACCATACAATTTGATACCAAGTAATACCACGGCATAATTTGCAATTAGTATTGTCTTTTGACTATTGTCTGTAAATCACATACATGTTAAACTGCAAGACAGCTTGTAATGGTAAATAATGTATTTTTATTGTGTGAATTCTCTGAACTAACACATGCAGACACAACAGAAATGAAATTATTTTGTATCAATTTAGTATTAAAATCCCAAACAAGGCTGAGCGTCAGTAGCATCAATACTCTGGGGATCGATCTGCCCACCCCTACAACATAGATAACCAACACAGTCTTATGTGAGCAGAGAATCACAACATAATCACCACAGAAGAACAGAGAAATAATCAAAATGGTAATGTTGAATGATTCAGCTCAACTTGATACCTTTTAGTGCGGAAATACAGAGTAACAAAACAAAGACTGATCTTTAAATCAGTAAAATTTAAAAGTGACTTCAAGCTTTTAAGCCTAACACTGATTGATTCGATTTGCTGATTAGGAAAGCAGATGACAGCCATTTGAGATGAAAAAAAAAAAAGAAGAAAAAGAAAAAGAAATCAAAACCCACAGTGAAATGATTGTTTTTTATTCCAGACAGTGGTGTAACTCACCGCTCATTGGAGGCAGAGCTTGGTTTATTAACTGATTGAAGGGTTGTCTCTCTGTCTTGTGAGGGCAGCTGCTCAGATGTAACGCTGGTTCTGTCTGGAGGAGGGAGGCCAGGATCAGGAAGTGGAGTTTGTGTTACATCTTTAAGAGCTGTGGGTGAGTGTGTGAAACTGGGAAGAGCTGGCAAAGAAGAAGAAGAAGAAGAAGAAGAAGAAGAAGAAGAAGAAACCAGAGTTTTCATCTTCTGCTTGTCCTCATCTGACTTGTTGGCCTCCAGACTGCAGACCTGAACTGCTCCATCCTTCTTCCTCCTCTTGTCTTCCTCCTCCTCTTTCTTCTTTCTCCTTTCCATCTCTTCCTTCTCTTGCAGAAACGTCTTCTTCTGTTCCTCCTCTTTCTTTTTCCTGTCTTCTTCCTCCTTCATTCTGCTTTCCGCTTTCTCTTTCTCCTCTCTATGTCTCTCCTCCTCCGCCTCCTCCATCTTTTTCCTTTCCTCCTCCTTTTCTTTCTTCTCTGCCTCTTGCCTTCTCTGCTCCTCTTTCAGTCGTCTCTCCTTTTCCTCCTCGTCGCGTTTCATCCTCTCCTTTTCTTTCTGCTCCTTCCTCCTCTCCTCCTCTTCTTCACGTCTTTTCTCCTCTGCTTTTTTTCTCCTCTCTATCCTTTCCTTCTCCTTCTTTAAGATTCTCTCATTCTCTTTATCCTCCCTCTCCTCTTTGAGTACTCTCTCCTTTTCTTCCTCTTCCCTCTTGCTTCTCTCCTCTGCTTCTTTGGCTCTCTTCTCCTCCTCCTCCCTCCTCTTCCTCTCCTCTTCTACCTCTTTTTTCTTTCTCTCTTCCTCTTTCCTCCTCTCCTGGTCCTCCTCCCGTTTCTTCCTCTCCTCCTCCGCCTCATTTTTCTTTCTCTCCTCCTCCTCCTGCAGACGTTTTTTCTGCTCTTGCTCCCTCTTTCTTTTCTCTTCCTCCTCTTTCATTTTATGTTGCTCCTTCTCTTTCTCCTCCTTCAAGCGTTTCTCCTCCACCCTCCTCCTCTCTTCCTCTTCCAGGAGCCTCTTTTTCTCTTCCTCCATCGCCCTTCTTTGCTCCTCAAACACTCTCCTCTCTTCCATCCTTTTCTCCTCCTCCTCTTTCATTTTCCTCATGAATCTTTCTTTCTCAAGTCTCCTCTCCTCCTCCCTCCTAAGTTTTTCCTTTTCCTCCTCCACCTCCAGGAGTCTCCTCTGTTGCTCTCTTTTCCTCCTCTCCTCTTCACCCCACTTCCTCTTCTCCTCCTCTTCCTCCCTCAGTTTCTCCTGTTTGTCTCTCCTCTCCCTCAGGAGTCTCTCCTCCTCACATTTCTTCCTTTCCTTCTCCTTCTTGACCTCCTCCTCCTCCTGTAAGAGCCTCTTCTTCTCCTCCTCTAACAGTCTCTTCTTCTCTTCTTCATGTTTTCTCCTCTCTTCCTGCTTCTGGAGAATTACTTTTTGCTCTTCCTCTTTCCTCCTCCTTTCCTCCTCTTGTTGTTTCTCCCTCTGCTTCTCCTGCTCTGCCTTCATCATCACCTCCTTCTCCGACGCTGCTCCCTCTAACTGCTCCGTCACTAATGGCTTTTCTCCACCGGCCTTTTCATTGGTTTTCTGTTCAAGACTGCAGAACAGATAAACAATATTCCTTAATCCTAAATCTGTGTGTGTGTGTGTGTTTTAATTATCAGCATTATCAGTTCACATTTTGCAACCTTATTTTTTCATATTCTGTTTCTTGACTTAATCTGCGAATATAAATACTCACCCCATAGGACACCTTTTGATAGTATCCTGTTTAGAGTCATCCTCTTCCAGAAACAAGCCACCCGATTCTTGTCTCTGGTTAAATGACTCAAAGATGATGTCGTCAAAGTCAGGCTCGAGCTCAGGCTTTGCTAGTGGTGGCTTTTCGGCCTTAAAAGGGCTAACACTCTTCCCATTGGTTGGCTTTTTCAAAACAATTTCCCCCTGAGCATTTGGCTGTTTAGGAGTGATGAATGCCGCTACAACATTGGTGGAGGGCTGCTGAGAGGTAGAGCTTGAGCTCTCACAGCAGGAGAAGGGCCATGGAGGGGGCGGGGCTATTATCAGCTGTGACTGGGCAGGACTGGGGACAAAAATTTTGGAAATCAGGCTCCAGAGATGGGTGGGTGAGGTTTCACAAGGCTGAGCGTGCAGGAGGTGATTAGGGGTGGAAACAGGAAGCCACAGAGCAGACTACAGACCTGATAATTATTCCAGTGCTGTGTACTGGAAGGTCAGTGTAACAGGAGGCAGGGTACAAAACAACACTCTGCAACTGTTAGCAGATGTTAGCATCATGGAAGCTCAAACACCAAGCACAAATCAATGATGAGGCCTTGAGCAATATTTTGACAAATCCCTTGAGCAAAAAACTGGGATAAACTGTTACCACACCAACGCATTCTCAGCAAGCTAAAGTGGGTTTGCCTCACTCAGCACTAAGGTTGGTTAGCTTGGCGTCACTTGAACCATAATGAGTTTGATTAGGTGCTGATCAATACTAAGGAGTATTTATTGTGTAAAGCTGCCTACACATGATAGGTGGCAAAACCGCTTTGCGCCGGCCGTTCCATTGATTTCCTATGGGGAGAGCGGTGCCGCTTTGCGCTGCGCTCAAAGTTCAAATTATTTCAACTTTGACCTAGTTGCCGCTGACCTTTCGAAAGCGCAACCAATGAGATAACCTCTGTCGTTACCTAGCAATGGGAAATAGCTTCCTTGCCACCCTTGACGACGAATACCTGCGCTGCGCTTTGCTCTCTGCGCTTTGCTCTCTGCGCTTTGCTCTGTGCCCTACCTAGCGGTGTGCAGAGAGCAAATTGCTTATCATGTGTAGGTAGCTTTACTTTAAATCATTGCATTCTCCATGGCTAGAACCAGTGACTTTTTCCAGTCTTTGTGCTGGTTAAAAGCAAATTATTGTATTTCCCAAATAATTGTATTTACAAAGTATTCCTTTACACAATCATGCAATTTCAGCAGGCAGCCCATCTCAAACTGTACAGCTTGCTGTCACGAGTCTGGTCTTCTTAAGACAACTTGAGAACACAAGAAGAACAATCTAAGCTTTCTGGATTTTTAAAAGCTCGTTATCTTTTCTGTTTTGATGTTTCTCCCAAGCTCTGCTGGGGGCTGCCACCAGTCTTAAAGACGCCTCTTCAGCTCTGTGGTCTGCTGACACATTCTCTCTTCACACAGCATTTCGGGGCCAAACATATCTCTGACCATCCAAAGCAAGCAATCTAAATTTAAACACTCATGTGATTATCATCCCATGACCTCACCTGATCCTTGCTGGTTCAGGTTTGTTTTCAGAGATGGCCACCTTTGAATCCTGGGCTGGTCTGATTGGCTGGTTGGATACTCTGATGTTGGCTACTGTCCGGTTATTTTGAGGAGAACCCTCGCCTCTGCTCGAAGGGCTCGAAGTTGTTTCCTTGTGTGCTTGGGGGAGCGTTGAGCCTATAAAGAGCAAAAGCAAGGCTATTTTGATAAAAATCTGCTTCCAAATGAGACATTTTCACATGTCAAAAGCACTGTCTTGGCTGAAATAAACACAGAAAGGAGATTGTTTGATTAGTTGGCTGCTGTACCTGACTGACAGCAGCTGATCGGAGCGGGAGGAGCAGAAGGAGAGACAGTGAGCTGAGGGTTAGGAGAGGAGAACAAAACAGATGTGGAAAGAGAAGAGGAGCGAGTGGGTGAGGATCGTGGAAGGGAGGCAGTAAGGGCTGGAGCCGCGGGGTCACAGAGGGCATCAAGATCGGGACTACTCAGCAGAGGGATAGGGGTGATGTCACTACCAGATGTTAACCACGCCCCCTGAGCACCTGAGGGAAGCAGAGAGGAAGGACAGGGAAGATGAGGTGGAGCGGGATATTGGAGAGATTAGATGAAGCCGGAAGATGGTGGGAGAAGACGAGGAGAGGAGAATAAGAGGAGTTGCCATATTTTTGACATTGGTTACCTGACTCTGAGATAGAGGGGTGAGATTTAGGAAGAGGAGGGGTATCAAGGGAAAAAGGAGAGGGAGAGGAGGGACGAGCGATTGACTTGACAACCTGAGGTCTGAACATGTGAGCACGGCCTAGTAGAGAGGACAGACGATGAAAGACATTATAAGCAAAACAGAGAATGAGAAAAGAAAAAGAGCTTTTGAAAGATTTGAAAATAATATTTGTAACAGACTAGTATCTCTTTAGTCAAGTCTAAAGACCAACCAGAGGCTAAAGTAGGATCATCAGCAGTTTGAACCTCCAGGGGGCGCCGTTGATGTGACACAGAAACTGAGGAGAGGACAGGAGGGTAGAAAGAGCAGTGATGAACAAAAGAGGAATAAAGAGAAAACAATGTATAGTCAACGAGAGGCAAAGAGTGAAAGGGGAACAGCATAGCAAATTTTACATTGTGCATTTTACTAATTATATTACACCTCAGAAGTGATCCATATCTGTCAGGAACAAACTGTTTGCTGCAGTCTCAACAGTGTTTAACACTGTCAAAGTAATCAAAATGCTATTACTGTACAACAATATCAATTATTAAATTCAATATTTTTTCTTTATGTTCAATAATTCCCAAAAATTTGTTTTGTAATTCACTTTCATCTCCTATTTCAAAAGTATGTAGAACAACAAGAAGAGTTTTGTAAGAGCCAGTAAAGCACATATTTGTAATAATTAAATTGTCTATGTTGTATCATGGATGTTTCTGTATCATTTAAATACAATCGTTTTATGTATATATTGAATAGTGAATTATGGGTAGACTACCCTAGGGTTATGTTTATATTTTGTATTGCATGCATTAGTTATTATTATACAATTAGATATATTCTTATTATTAACAGCTGATAGTATTCTTAGGGCAGTTTTAGTGCACATTTATAAATAAGTTTATAGCGTGGAGCTAGTTAGATGTAGAGAAGTCTGTGAGCATGGATCGAAACAGACCGGTCAAACTTTTGGATAAGATTCTCCTCCCCGATGGTGTGAGATAAATATTTAAATAAACTTTCACCCTGGACTTGTGAGTAGGCTACACTGGTAATAATCAAAACTGAGGCAATCCCATAGCAGACTAACTAGCCTTTGAACTTAGTAAAACATAATTTACAGTTACAGTGAAACCACTTAAAACTCGACTGCAGCATCACACGGACTGAATTCAAAAGTTAAAAGGCAAAAAATGGAGAAAGAAATAACAGAAAAACAAGCAGATACCCTATTAGCACATTTCAAGCGGCTACAAAACTTTCCTTTGTTCTCATTGCCTGAGGTACTGCAGCACTGACAAACGTTCAGATGTTCAACTCTGATCTGAATTCTGATATTAGGACAACCTGATCTTCCTCACAACACACCACACTGTATATAAGAAGTATACTACACTGTTTTGACTGTGTAAAGTAACATGGGCATGAAATCATGTGGAACACAACATCAAACCATCACACATAAGGAATCGGAAAGCATGCAGCATGCCTATCTGCCAGCCAGCCATGTTGATACCTTTTCCTGAGCCTGACCGGAAGATTCTGGGCAGAGAGGGAGGCTGAGAGACGGTCCGGGTGAGTGGAGGGTGAGCAGATGGAGGCTCAGAGGACAGGGAGGGCTTTGAGGGAGAGGAGGATTTAGGTGGGAGAGGCTGGGAGTCAGTAGATGTGGTCTTATGGGTGTGAGTGGTGGATTCAGTGAGAGAAGACTTTTGGGGAGCCTTGGAGGATGATATTATGATATTCTTGGGTACTGACAATGCAGGGGAGGGAAGTTTGGGAGTTAATGAGGTAAGGCCTGTTTCAGGGGAACTGGGTGGCTTAAAGGGCAGTTTAGAGGGGGTATTTGAAGGATAATTCAGGGTAACAGAGTGCACTGCTAAAGAAGGCTCCACTGAGGCAGCAGGTAAAGTAGGCACAGATTCAGAGCATTTTGGAGATGGAGAATGAAGGGAAGAGGAAATGTTTTGGGAAGAAGGCGGGATAATGGGTGCTTCGGAGGATTTGGGGGATGGAGGATTTACAGGAGACACATCAGAGAGAGGCAGGACAGAGGAAGCACTCTGGATTGAGGGAGTAGTTGTTGGGAGCTGGGAGCTTGGAGTATTAAGTAGGGGGTCAGAAGAAGCAAGAGCCTCAGGAAGAAGAGGGTTGGATGTTTTTTTATGCTTGGATCTGGGTGAAGGCTGGGGTGAGGGGCCAGGGGAAGATTGGAGCTCTGACTGGACAGGTTTGGTGGCGAAGGGGTGTCGGCTGTGACGGGGCGAGGGGCGAGGAGCGATTGGTAGAGGAGGGCGGGAGTGGACTGCAGGACTGGGAGGACCGCCATTTCGACCACAGGCTGGATAAGTAGATGGATGGATGGAGGATCAGTGAAAGTTGATTTTCGCGAAATGATGAAAAAGACAGAAGGAAAAAGTCATGAATTGAAAATGAAAATGAAATGAACTGTGATGAACTGTGATTTCAAATGGGAGTCAACGACGATATGACTCACATTTTTAGCTGTAAATGTGTACACATCAGCGGTGGAAAGCAACTCAGTACATGTACTTAAGTATTGTACTTCAGTACAGTTTTGAGGCACTTTACGAGGTAGTAATTCCATTTCTACTACTTTATACCCCTACTCCACCACGTTTCAGAGGGAAATCATGTACTTTTTACTTAACGACATTTATCTGACAGCTATGGTTTTGGGTTGCTTTGTATATTTGCAGATTATTTGACTTTATTTGATTTGATTTTACTTTCTTGTATGTACTGTAAAACCTGTTTTAACGCAAATTAATTTATTTCATAATGTTCTAAACTCAACTTTTATTCATTCTAGTGCAGCAACCTGCCTTTTTAAAAAAATTATTTCTTATTCTTCTTATTACATTTACGTTTATATTAAAAACCTTATTGTGCATTTTAGGACTTTATAAGAGTGGAGATTTTTGTAGATTAAACAGCCCAACATTTCATAAAGTATTTATAATAACCAACATCAACAAAAATGCTGCTCCAATTAATACATCAGTGATAATAAACCTATATATTTATATATTATGTACTTTTACTTAAGTAACATTTTAAATGCAGGACTTGTATATTATATTATTTTTTACATTTTTGTATTACTACTCCTGCTTAAGTAAATTATCTGCATACGTCTTCCATCCCAGGTGCATATTGGGATAAGAATGTACAGCTAAAGGCCATACAATTAGATTTTCTTTTGCATTTGCTACTTTTTTTGTATTTTTCTAAATATTAATATTGTAGTGCACTACAGCTGTACTAGCTATGGGATACGCCACACAAGATGTACAGTAAATGTAGCAATAACATTTGAAAAGGACCGTGAACATTTAATTTATTCAAAAAAACAAACATCCAGTAGTCTGATGTCAGAGTTATGACTTGAGCTGCGTTACACTTAGTTTTCATGTTGTTACAGTAATGTCTCTCACAATAACCGCTATGTGCCATGTTGCAGCTGAAGCTATGCATGCCTCCAAACAAACTTCAAATACATTGGTGGCATTAGTCTATCATCACATGATTCTCATTAATGTCGAGATGAGAAATATGTGGTATGCAGAACAAATGGCATGAGTGTGTGAAATATTGTTATATAACCTGAGCATCCCAATAACAGACAGGGAGAAAGAGTTCCTGTTCACACCTCCTCCTCTTCTCTGGCAAGAGAAACAAACAGCAGGAGTGGGTGAAAGAAAGGGCAAAAGGAAGCTACCTGAGACTGGAAAAGTGGATCCAGTGAAGTCTCGCTTGTCAGGTGGAGGGGGAGCAGGGCGATTTGGGCGAGTTAGAGTGTGTGGAACGACTGCAGCGGCCAGAAAAGAGGAGAGCAGAAGAAGTGCCAGGAGGAAAAAGAAGGTAGATGAGAAAGAAATGTCAGAAGAAAAACTTCAGAGTGAAGATCAGAGAGAAGAAGCAAGGTGTTTGTGTGCGTCTGCCTACCGGTAGCAGTGACAGACTTCTTGTCCTCATCTTCATCGCTCTCATTGAAGTCGTCCAGGTTGCCGATGTCTGTGGGTTTGACGCTCATCAGGCTGGCCAGACTCTGCATGTCTTCGTCACTGAGGAACAAGGACATGAGAGCAAACATTTATCACACGGTCAGAGGAAACATTCCTTTTGATAAATAATATGGTCAGTATATCAAATGTGGTTGAGGCTTTATTTACTAACCACCAAAGTGAAGTTTTATTACTCACAACAAGTATACACGAATACATAAAAAACTCTTTTCCAAGTATGTATTGTTGAAGCACTACTGTCTGGGATAAAACTAGTACTCACGTGGCTTTCCCCTCTCGGACGAAGACACAGGACAGCGACAGCTTGAGCGTGGCCTCCACCACTTTGACGGACAGTGGCTTCAGCGTCAGCGTCAGGTCAGTCTGGGTCGGCGTCTGACTGGCAAACCGCTTCAGGTTGATGTCTGCTGATGCCAGCACCTTACGATGCCCCTTGTTCTCCTTTATAGGACCAACAAATACAACCACGATACGTATAGTATTTTGAATCATATCAATCTAAAGAATCAAAAGCAGAGGTGCAGTAGTCAATAGATACTTACACCCTCAATGACAAAAGTCCACTCTTTGTCCTCAAACTCATCAGCATTGACCTCCTGAAGAGAAGAGAACAAACAATAACATTTGCAGTCAAACATCCTCTCCACTTCTTATACGCACATACATCCACCTGTGTATCTGCTGTTTCACGCATACTTTTCCTTGTAAATGCCGCCATCTAATGAATGCATGAATTTACTCATCTGACTGTATAACACAGACTCTTTATGTAACATTTGTAAATGTGACACATGTATATTATTGCTGTTTTATAACTGTGATTTTTTTGCTTATTTCTACTATTATTATCCAATGTTTTATTCTATTCTTTATTTGTTTACCAAATATTTTCAGTGACCCATTGTGCCCTGCATGTATGGAAGCATGTGCATTGGTTATATTTTCCTCTAATTTCCCTTTTTGTACGTGTACAGTGTAAACGGTGTATTCTGGTTTTGGTACCTTGAAGAGTGTAACAGAGATGTCGATGTTTTCTGGGACAGGCCACACCACCATGCCCCTGTAGGGGTTCTTGATTCCAGGCTGCCAACTGTGGAGCTGCGCAACAAACAACATTGGTGAGACATCAGTGGCGGATGAAGTTTTCAGATCTTTACTTCTTCTTTTAGTAAAAGTAGCAATACCACAGTGTAGAAATACTCTGTTACTTGCATTCAAAATGTTACTCAAGTAAATGTATTAGCATCAAAATATACTTATACCAAAAGTAAAAGGACTCATTATGCAGAACAACTAATTTAAGAATAATATATATTATATAGTTGTATGATAATTATTTAATACAACATTCAACAATTATTCTTGCGGCTGGTAAAGGTGGAGCTCATTTTAAAACTTTACATACTGCTGGGTATTTTAATCTATACAAATACTTTGGAACTGTTGTTGATTAAATTTTGTTTTTATCAGTGGTTTCACCTTGGAGCACATGCGTCTGTTCCTCCTGGTCCACACCACCCTTAGCTTGTCTGGTTGCCTACAGAAACATACAAAACATAGATCAAAACACAGAAATGACGTCTTGCTGAATGCTGTTACTTGAGTTTCACAGTCAACATTGGTAACTTCAGAACACATGGATAATACATATTACCATGTTCAAACTTTTAGGTCTTCAAATGAAGTGGATATTATACAAATGAGACAACACAAGGTCCTAATAGAAGGTCTGGTGAGTCACTGCTGAATATGTGAATAAAAATAATACTGTAACTTGGAGTCAAAGATTATGCACTGATTTGAGTGTGTGTGTGAGTGTTTATGCAGATGGCTGTGATCGCCCTGGTAAAGCTGTTTTCTTGTGCAGCTGTTTATCGGTAATTAGGCTACACAATAGTATGTGTGTGTGAGTACTGTGTGTGCCTGTCATTTTGTATATGTGTGTGTTGGTAGCATGTGTACATGTGTATTTTCTCAGTCCTCTCCTCTGCAGCACAGGAAGTGAAACTGGAGTCATGTGAGTCTATGTGAATGTGAGGCAGCATGCACAGGAAGACGGAACCCCGTTTACAACATAACACACACATAGGAAAATTCGTAGTATTCTTCAAACCTCACAGCCAACTCTATCTGTATAACTATTTGACACCTATGGATGTTCTTTAGAATATTAGTACATGCTGTGTTTGTGTTCTATGTGTGTTAGCAGGTCAGGAGTGGCATCAGAAATAGCCTGACAGGCCTAGAGCGTAAGAGGAGGGGAGAGAGAAGGAAGAAGAAAAGAACAGCACAAACAGAAGACAACAAAGTATGATCCTAAACACAGACACAAACACATCTTCTGTACCAGTGAGTTCAGTGACAATGGGTTTTACATGGGCTAGCATTACTGGTGTAATGCAGTTGAGCAACATGTAATTACTGTAATTGTGGTGGGAGTTTTGTCATTCAGCAGACAATGGTTATATTCCACAGCTGACTAGATGAGTGTTAAACATTACCCCCCATTCGAGTTAAAATGTTTGTTTTAAACAGCATTTAGTGTTTGTGATATTACTGTAAAAACAGAACACAAACATTTACAGGCAAAGCTTACTCACTAAACGGCATCTCATGTTTTGTCACATAAAGCACTCTTGTGTTACTGTAAAAATAGCCTGTTGCTAAGTATTTAATTATGTCTGTGCCACTGTCAACATCACTTTATCATTTTCTGACTGTTGTCATGTACAAACTGCCGGGCGCTCTTATCTTTGGCCCCTATGTATTTTTGTTTCCTATATCCAATAGAGCTTGTGAAGATATATTGTTCTTCCAGTCATGCATCATTTGAAAAAAATGTTTTGCTGATTAGGAGCAGTGGAAACATTTGTAAAGATAACCCTGCAAGATTATCATTTGGTCGCTACCAACTCATTAAGGATATTATCTGGGGCTAAATGCTCCAATATTGATCACCAGCTAGTCCCTAACTTTGTCTGCCTTCTGGTGCTGAGCAGGTAAAATACAGTGGGTAACAACGACACTATTAGTGCGATGAGAGTGAACCAAAACAGTAGAGTTGTGGGCCAGACAGCTAAACAATTAGCTGAAACTCACATAGAGCAAAAAGGGGTGCAGATTCAGGAGGTGATAATTCCCTGTAGGTTAAGAGTGTCATTTGATACATTGTTATTATAAAACTATTGATTAAAGCTGCTTTAATTATTGAATCAGTACTATAGTGGAACTTTTAACAGTTCAACTTGTCACATTCATGTGACCTGACATGTGACCTGTGATACAAAGTTTAATCACATTATAACTATGGGTGGATTTCCTTTACAAAAACAAAACATGCCTAAAGACTTATAAGAATTTGGATCAATCTCCAGTCTTTCCTTACTTTCTTCCCTCCTCTCCTCCCCTTCTCTCTGTGGTTCCTGGCATGCCTCAGCAAAAGGCTTAAAAAGTCTAATTTCATCACATGTGGGGAGTTGTCACTCTTTCTAAATCACTATATATGTTCCTTCCCTTCTCTGTGTAGCTCTCTGCTGCTGATCATACTCTGAAACTTTATTGGAGAACCTTCAGTCAGTGTTTCTTATCGTGCTGCTGACAAGAGGCTTACACAATTATTCCATGCTTCAATGTATTTTACAGATAAGAAAAAGCGATGTGGGCCAAACTGACATGTGGGCAAAAGTTTAAAGATACTTGAGAATACTGTAATTTATGTTTTCAAGATTTTCATTCATCATTTTCAGTAATTCATGGAAAAGCCTTTATGATGCTGATATTATTCCCAGTTTTCACTTTTAAGCGTGACCCTAGAACCCTAAAACTCACAGTTTGGATATATATTTTTCTGTTTACTGTTGTGTCAGTGTATGCCAGAGCTAAATAATGCTCCATCCTGCATCACCTGGCCACCCCCCAAATGTTTTGTACAACAGGAAATTGCACAATTGCCCCACAGAGCTTGAGCTAAATAGTGATACCAGTGAGACAAGTGAGTGCTTATTCTAATAGATGTTTAAATGTTGATGTTAAATGTAAAGCTAAGTCTTGCTCAAAATGTACCACAGCTTACCTGCATTTGTATACATGACGATACAGACAATGACGATGATGATGACAGTGATAATGGATGCAGGCTGTGTAGCTTATAGCATTTAATAATAATAATAATAATAATAATAATAATAATAATAATAATAAAAGACAATTCAGTGTCAATTTGTTTACATGTCTGCCAATATTGTGGTTTGCAGAGATAATGTCTCTGCACAGAATAGCTATCACATTTTAATATTTTTAGATTTGAATAGGCTTCGGTGGTAAAACGTGTCTTTTCAAGATCAAGGAACCAAATGATGGACTGATAACTGCCCCCTGACATACACACATAAACCTTGTCGATATGTGGGGTTGGGTATCGAACCCACTAACTTAGCACGTGAACATACATGGGGGACGCCCTCATACCCTCATCCTTCTCAGTGTAGCGGAGAGACCAAAGACCCACAACATGAAAATGGTCATAACGGAGTGTTATTATAGCTAATAACATAATAACAGGTTAGTTACTTAGAGAGGTCATGTAGGCTACATGTCAAACTGTGAAAAACGTTCATATGGGACATGGCAGAAAAACCTGTAAAAGTAGGCTATGTCTCCAAACTCACCATTTCTTTGTACACTCCAACACGAGTTCCTGGTAAGAGGCAACAAACTGAAACTTTGAAGCCTTTTTACCAACACGCTGCAGTCTTTTCCATACCGAAGTCATAACTTCCTCTGGTGAAAATAAAACTTAGCAAACAGGAAAAAGAAAGAAACACAAGCACTCTTCCGCGCAACAAGAATCCAACTTTGTCCGCTGTCTGTCAGTTCCTTAAAAGGTCCTATTCTTTTGTTGCTGTTGCTGCTTCTGATGAGGATGAACTTCACACAAGCTGCGACTTGCGCTCATCGGCAGTGTTGAATCACGCTCAGAAATGTCGCCATGTACCGAACAGAAAGAGCCGTATACAGAACTGGCAACTGAGCCAGAAGCAAAGAGGAACCGATCCCGCCCTGCTCGCTGTCATTCAAACTGTAAACTCCTGGTATACATCTAAAGTGTCAACCAAACAACTGCAGCAGCTCACTGACAACTTTTCTCTCTCTTTCTGGCAGAAATCCACATGGACACAGCACCGCTTAGCCAAGCCTTGTTGTAATAAAGATCTACTGCCTTGAGTTCACCCTCCCTCCTTCCTTCAGTTACAACAGCCTGTAACAGAGAGACGTCCAGGCAGAGAGAGAGAGAGAGAGCGCGAGAGACAGGATATATGCAAAGAGTGTCCACTGGTGATGCAGCAGTATGCAAAGGTCTTTATCTTTGCTGCTTAGACTATGGGTAAAGGTACTGAGGTGACAGGCGTAGGCTACCTGTAGACTTTGATCCTCACTGTCTATGTCACTGGAACAGGCTTATCTAACTATTTCACCTAATCCGCTCTGCAAAGTCACCTCCTGCAGGAGGCGTTCATGCTGTCCCAATGCTTTAGCATGAAATACATAAAACACATTGTTTCTGTTTTTTTTATTGGGCTCATATTTAAAACTTAGGTCACTTCCTGAGTTTCAGTCACGTCATCCAGCGCTTTCCAGAAAAGTGTTTCATCCCGTTAACTCCAGAGGAATAGTTTCCATGGAGAGGGCTAGTTAGTGTGTGTGTGTGTGTGTGTGTGTGTGTGTGTGTGTGTGTGTGTGTCTTTACACTAGGTCAAGGCACAGGGATTTTCCTCAGTGAGAGCAGGAGTGTATTTTTAGATGGGGGGAACAGGGATGGATGGATGGATGGACAGAGGCAGCTGGGGTGGAGGAGTGTGGGGCAGCAGCAGGGGGAACAACTCCCTCATGACTCAGAGTTGGTCTAATATTACACTGTGGGTCCAATATTCAGAGGTGAATTATTGCTCTCAGTACATACAGCTTCATGTTTTCAATATAACAGACCTGGCCACTGTACTAATACATAGTTTATGCTTTTAATGAAACACAGACCTTTGTATTGTAACATTAAACTGTCAACACCTTCCAGCTCTTCCTGATTACATCCACTGCACTGTCCCTCAGTCCGATGTCTATTTATTTCACTCACTGTAGTGCACTAACAGCACTTACAGTAACTACATTGTGTGATAACAGCAAAAGCCATTAGATGGAAAACCAAAAGAGGCAGAGAAAGAAAGGAGCAAACTTGAAGAGAGACAAACAAGTGAGAAGACATGCATTGTGATAAAAAGATGGACGCACACAGCGAAACGTGCACGTAGACTGTCAGAGACACACGGCACATATATTCTAACAATAACCACAACATATGCTGATTATAAATAGAGAACAGCATGAGGCTGTCAACTCAAAACGTCACTCCCCTTCATTCCTGCCATCTCCACAGCAAATGGTTTTCCCCACTCTGCAGGAGTGAAGAAGCTCTCTTGACTGGAGACATTGTGTCCCCTGTTGGTCATGTTTTGCAATATCATCCTCTGATTATATTTAATTCAAATACAGAAAGAATGTACATGTCTGTGGTGTACACATTAGTGTTATTTTAAGATGTAGATACAAAAAAAAATAATTTACTGGCTTTTCCGAAGCATTTGCCTGTCTAGAAAAATATCATACATTTCGGTTGATTGGTGATTTAATCCAAGACTATTTAACTGTATCCACTGGGCAGACTGTGTCACTTTACTTCTTAAAACACAGATATTGATACTGTTGTCATATCATTTCTACAGTTTTAAATGTTTTGTCTTGAAAAATCCACTGTGACAAAAAAATATTTATATTGAATTAAGGAGTTGCTTTCATTTGAACACTACCTACAGATAATACTGATGGAAGCTCACGATTTATGATTATTTATTGAACTCCTAATATGCCTGCATCCATGCAGATTCCCACTAGAATTAACCTTGAGTTTGTTGTCCTCACAGAAAGGGATAATTTGCCTTATTTTTTTTCTCCGGTTTGTTATGAGTTTGGACTAGTGAAGCTGTATTTCAACATACATATTGTATTTAACCAAGAGAGGTACCTCAGTGAGATAAAAAAAAAAAAAAAATCTTGTGTCCTGGCTGAAACAGCAGCAGCACATAGAATGTAAAACATAGAAGTATATATGTATTCTAACATATAGAATAGGCAGCCAAGATACTACTAATAGAAGCTACTGTGCATACATGTTTTGTTGCCTGTAACTCAACAGGAAAAGTCAGGTTGGGAAGATTTACAAATGTCTGATTTTACAGAATGACAAGATAAAAAATTTCAAAAATTTTCATTTTCAAAATAATTGCTCCTCATATTTGGGTAAGAAGTGTGTATACTGTGTCAAATGCTCATACAATGAAAGAGAACACAGATTATTGATTGAAAGCACGTCTGTTCTTCAGTCAAGACAAAATGGCAGAATACTGTGCGATAGGAAAGATTATCCTGCTAGATATACAAAACAGAGAGTCTGAAAAGTCTGGAATTATCGGAAAACCACAAACAGGGATCAGATGTATCAAAAGAGGAATCATACCTGATTATACAATAATTATAGAAATATTCCACATAAATCGAATTCAATAACAAGAAAGCAGCATGTAGTAGCACGAAGATTATGAAAAAAAAGAGCAAAAAGCTGTTAACATCTGTTCTTACTTTTCTGTCTTGATTTTTTTCCTCTTGTAGTTGGCGTTATTTCTGCTGAGATATACAACCGATGGGAAATTAAGCACACAGGTAGTACGAGATTAGAAGCTAATAAACAGCCAGTCAACACTGGTATGGATGGATGGACAGTATTACTGATACCCTGAGATTTGATGATTTGCTGTGATTTGGCCCATAGCCAGAAAAAAAATCAGGATAAGAGATGTATGGCATAAAAACTAGTGTAAATAGGGCCTAAAGGTTTAGTAATAGACATGAAGTTTAAGAAAACAGTTAAGGTGTCTCAACAGCGCATAGTGAATGGAGCGTGTGTGTATCTTCATCAGGGAATATGAAAAGAGTCTTTGATCCACTGGTCCCTGGAGTTGCTGTTGGGTGGAGGCAGAGACAAGGACGAAGAGGATGGAGGCTGTGAGAGAACTCCTGTCTCCCCCTCATCTTCATCCTCCTCAGAGGAACCATTATCAGCACTGAGCGAGGCCTCAGACAGGAGCGAGGAGCCCTTGTACTCCTGGATGGACTCATGGAGCGACCACAGTTGGCACAGCAGAGACATGTCGAGCTGACGCAGACCCACCTGTTGCACACAAACACAAAATATCTGTTCTGGCCATCAAAGATCAATCAATCAATCAATATTTCTCTTTTGATACATCTGATCCCTATGTGTGGTTTCCTAGTCTATATCAATGATGTCCCATTTCCGGGATTGCACCATTGCCAAAGGAAATGAGTGTTCTCATTTAAAATCCTAGTGGCCACTGGCCTGAGGGTAGAAGCTCCTCCTGAGCCTCTCAGTGCTGGCCTGGTGTATCCGGTAACTTCTACCCGACCTCAACAGGGAGAAAAGGCTGTTAGCTGGCTGGTTTTAATCTTTAATGGTTCTCCTAGACTATTTCTTGCAGCACCTGGTGTAAATATCCTTTGGGCAGGTCAGAGCAGTGCCTATTGTGTTCAGCCAATCAAACCACTCTCTGCAGGGGTCTGTCTTCAGTACCAGGCAGTGATGTTCCCTGTATATCCTGTCAGGACGCTCTCAATGATGCAGGAGTAGAAATTCCTCAGTATTTGAGGGGATACCTGGAATTTCCTCAGGTGTCTCAAACAGTCTCTGCCTTGCCTTTCTTACCACTGAGTCAGTATGCAGTGCCGGGTCAGACCCTCGGTGATGTAGACACCAAAGTACTTGAAGCTGTCCACCCTCTCCACTAAGGACCTGTTGATATTAATGGGGGCGTAGTTCCTTCCCTGCTTCTTGCCAAAGTCCACTATCATCTCTTTAATCTTAACATTTATTAGGTTGTTATCCATACACTAGCACGTCAGGTCCTCTACTTCTTTCAAGTAGGCTAGGCCTTTTCATTGTTCATTCAGATTATACAAATGTTTTAATGACATAATGAATTACGAATGAGGAAAGTTTCATTTTTTTTATTATTATTATTGGAAAAAGCTAGTAAGTGGACCTTGAGTTAAGATTTTGTCAAAATCATTTATCATCATAATAAGTGTTTAAATGCATTTTTGTGTGAAGCAGCAAAGAGCAATTGCACAGGTTTTCTTTGCATAGAATATTAAATGTGTGTGCTAGCTAGCAGGGTTCGAATTATGATTTCATCTTTGTGGGGGTCTCTTTAAAAAAAAAAAAAAAGTCTATGAGCAGCAAATTTTGAGCATTAAATATTTCATTTCCTGCATTCTGGTGAATTTTTATGCACCTATTTACCTTTTTCTGAATGAATGTATGCTGGAAATATCTTTATGTAAAGGGAAACATAGATTACAATCCAAATATAAAAACATAATGGTATATATTACAATATGGCTCTCAGGCATTCTGTATTGTTATTTATTCTCCTGTAGATCGTCTTTTCTAATTATATCTGAGTCAGCACACATGTAGCCTATAATTTACACTTCCTTCCGCTCATCTCTATTTTTACAGCGAGAGTGGACACTAATCGACGCACAGGTCTGCTTCGGAGCTCCGTGTGTTTGGGAAAAGTGCTTTATTTGTGATTTAAATAATGGCGCTGATGATTTTTAGAGACCCCCACAGGTGTATGATTTTACTGCTTTCATGGGAGCTCATCCTCTCTCTATGGGAGCTCAGCTCCCACGTAATTCGAACCCTATTTAGACAGAGGCAGGATATTCGCAGACCACCTTACCATCTCTTTCCGCAGCAAAGCCAGAGCAGCGTCCAGTCCGCCCGGTTTGCTGTGACCACGCGGCGCGTCCCCGCCACCGCGGCTGATGTCGGCCTGTATGCGCGCTCTCTTACTGTGCACCTTCTCGATGTCCCTCCACGACCCGCCGCTGGAGTTCAGGATGCCGCTCAGGCCTTTGGGCAGCGGCGGCAGCCCATCCACTGAGAAGACACCGCCCACCGGACAGTCCGCCGCGCTGCACCGACTCCCGTTCATCAGGACGCTGCACAGCAGACAGCTGACTCAGCAGGAGACTTAACGCTACACTTTCTGCATGGATCGATAGGGAAAAATCACTTTCCAATGCGCATACAGTCTAATTTTGCTTCTTATATGCTGCCTCACCATCACCCAGAGGTGCTATTTTCCTCTCTCCCAGCAGCAGCGGTGTCCCAAGTCTTGGAAACAGGCTTTTCAAAGGCAAAAGCAAAATCTACAGTAGAGGCAGTGAATTCCGAATTAATGTCAGGCTTCCTGGCTTTGTTTTGTTTCCTCTCCTTTGTGTGGTAGAGTTCACTGACACAGACAGCCCCCGGCTCCGCCCGGCAGTGACCGCGCCACGCCCCGGTACAGTCTGTTTTGGGAGAAAAGGAGACTGTTAGTTGTTTGTTTGATTCAACTGGAATACTGCTGAGCCACGTTTAGACACAACACAAAGAATTACACTCAATTATATCGAACACTGACAACCTAAACTAGCCAATGTTTGGGTAGCCCGGTAAAATGATAAATCGACCACATAAATAACCAAACAAATATGCGTCTATAATTTGATTTCCAGTGTGATACTTGTGTTGAAACAAAGATGCACAAGTATAGCTGCAGACATAACTGTGATTCACAGGGCACATTTTACACAGAAATGCACTTTACATGTTTATTAGTAGCCTTTGTACTTGTTTAAATAGTGTTTTCCAGTTTAACTTTATGGCATTGCGTTTTGCATTTGACGCCCTCTTGTGGAAAGAAACAAACTGCAGAACTTCTGAACAGGCAAAGCTTTATTCAGGTACATAGTCGAAAAAAACTAACTGCCTTAACAACACTGAAGCTGGCTTTGATCAAATATGAAGTGATGTCTATTAATGTACAGTGCATTTGCTTTAGATAGTTTTAATGAATAATGAATTATGAGTCTGACTGCTGAATGTTGCCCTGTTTCATCTGCGCATCACTGAATCACATGACTAATCATCACCATCCTGTATCAAATATATTTACAATAAAAACCTCACAACTGCCAGCACACGATAACAGTCAGTTACAACAGAAATCCATCTCAGACTAAACACTAAATAGAAAACGCATCTGATCAGAGGACTGGTGTGTTTAACAACATACCAGCAGACTATATATTTTAATAAATGACTTACAGCCTAGTAGTATGTTGTATATCAGCACAGACACTTGCTTGTGCAGACACACAATTATCCAGACATTTGTGCACTGGGGTTTTAGCTTTTGTTTGAATTTTGTGATTTGCAAATCCACATTTTTTGGATACTACTGAATAACCAATCAGAAAACATGTAGTTTTCCCAGATGTCAATTAGGTGACCATTTTGGATTAATGGATCGAAGCCAATCAACTAATAAGTTAGCAGTCTTTTACCGTAGAATATAGATTAAATCTTATTTCAAAATATTTTTAATGGCCAGATGGTTTTAAATTCATACCAATGATGAATGTGCATTTAGAAATGTTCAGTTCTTAATATATCATAACTTACAAATTGATAAAGTTGACAGTCAAATGTTAACATATTATGAAACAATGTAACATGATATTTCTGCCAGCCATATAGGTATGGTAACTCAGAAGTGAACTTTTGACACTTTAATCTTATTTCAAGTGCATTTCCTGACTAATTTAGAATTCAGCTCTATGCAAGGATCCAGTCAAAGAGAGATGCTGCAATGCAGCGAACCAGAGTCAGTATTCCAGGACTGAGGCAAGTAGAAACAGCGTTCCCGTTAATCCAGGGTTTCAACCTTTGCCATGGTGGTTACTGGCTAAGCTCCTTGAGGCTGCGCAGTGAGTTGGCACAGCTGGCGATGAGGCTGCAGAGCTGGATACTTGACTCCAGGGAGGCCGAACTCTGTAGCTGGTTAGTGGCCCAGCGAAGTTTGGTTAGAATAGCTTCCTCAGCTTCTTGCAACACAGGTTGGAGGCCAGCGGTCTGTGGAATAACTGGGGGGCGAGTTGGTGCCAGGGCTGGGGTGGGGGCAGGAGGTGAAGGAGATGGGACAGCAGGTGGAAGCAGGAGAGCTCTCCCCCCCGCGGCAGCTCCCTCACAGTGCTCCGGTCTGGGCAGAGGAACTGACACACTTGCCTGACTGCTGCTGGGGCCTTCATTGATTCCAGGGGCCTGGGACGGTGCAGTGGACTGGGCTGCAAGTTGTCTCTCTCTAACTTGGGACAACGCTGCCTGCGCATTCAGAGCTGAGTGGATTGGAAAAAAAAGACATTGAAAAAAGCACAAATATAATTTACAAAAGGCTTAAGGCAAGATAAGCAGAGACGGAGGAAAGGAGACTCAATAACATGTGCATTAATTGTGAAAGCGTGTATACCAGGGTTGTCCTTGTCAACATCAGAGTCCAGCTCCTGACATGAGACACAGTAGTTTTTCTTTTGTTTGTCCTGGAGAAGAATTGTCTGGAAACACAAAACTAACTTATTTCAACATGTTACAAAACTCCACCTTTTCTACATTATTAAGGCGCTACCACAATCACTGCATAAAAATCCACTTCGCTCACCCCACACACATCACAGCACTCTCCCAGCATCTTGTATCCTTTGAGCAGGTAGTCTCCCATCAGCTTGCTGATTTTGTCTTGTCGCTCTCTGCGAGCCTGGATCACCTTCATCTCTGCCTCTGTTGGAGGCTCCCACTCAAAGTCCTCGTCACCTGGGATCAGTAACAAAGTGCTGACTTAATTAAACTTTGTCCCACCTACACAAACGCTGTAATGCACTTTTATCTTTACAAAAGTCTGTGCTTTTGCTGTGATGACACAGCCCTTAGCACTGCTGTGGCGTGTGTGTGTGTAGATGTTGTCTATTTGTTAGCCCTTTACCTATTTCATTCGATTTTTGCAAAACTTGTGCACTTTTTAAAATATTTGTACACCACTCGGTTTCGTTGAGGTGTCATAAAACGTGATCAGCATTGCCGCAGTGATCTGCTAATAAATTATGATAAGCTAGCTAGCAAACCAACCGGGCTAACGGTTATCTATACGGTGGTGACGACAAAACTTAGTAAAAATAAAATGACACATGATAATCACTGCCTTCATTTACGCCAAAGTAGTTCTTTCTCGACAGCACAGGTTAATGGGAGAAATGTCAAAGTTAACTCGATAATAACCTCATAAATTCACAAACCTCCATTCAGTGCCATGTTGCTTCAGTGCTACACGTTGTGCGTGATGACGTCAGAGCCGTCCAGTGTCGTCGTCCTCTTCTTCTTTGAGGATTTTTCATTTGAGGCAGTTGGCATCCTTAACGTTGAACTCTACTGCCTCCCTCTGGATAATAGCCTTCCTTTAGTAACTCTCATTAAACCAAGTAGGCTAGCAATTTTCACTCCTACACACTGTCTCCACACTCTAATCTACTTTTAACACTGGTAATGTACTTGTCTCTATACTTATTTTTTTTTTTTTTGTGATTCATTATTCATTTATTTGTTTATTGTTTGTATAAATACCCCCCCAAGAACTCCCGACATGATGAACCAAAGCAGTGTACAAACTGTACATAGAAAAGAAAAAACACACAGAAATAGTACAACCTACCCATTTCTCCCAACCCCACCTCCCTGCAACCCAGGAATCCAATATGAATAAATATATATACAGTGCTCAGTATAAATGAGTACACCCATGCTAAATTTGACTAAAAAGAGGAATAAAAAAATCATCTTTTGGAAATTGAACTTAATGCCTTAATTAAAAAAATGAGGAAAAATCCAACCTTTAAGGACACTTTGTGAATGAATAATGTATCGTAAATAAATAAATGTTCTTCCTTAAAATACAGGGGGCATAAGTGAGTACACCCCTATGTTAAATTCCCATAGAGCCAGGCAGATTTTTATTTTTAAAGGCCAGTTATTTTATGGATCCAGGATACTATGCATCCTGATAAAGTTCCCTTGGCCTTTGGAATTAAAATAGACCCACATCATCACATCCCCTTCACCATACCTAGAGATTGGCATGGTTTTATTTCAGTTAGCCTAATAGCTGGTTGGATTTGCATTGAGAAATGATCTTATGGAAAGTAACCCATGCCAATCTCTAGGTATGGTGAAGGGTATGTGATGATGTGGGGCTATTTTAATTCCAAAGGCCAAGGGAACTTCATCAGGATGCATAGTATCCTGGATCCATGAAATAACTGGCCTTTAAAAATAAAAATCTGCCTGCCTCTATGGGAATTTAACATAGGGGTGTACTTACTTATGCCCCCTGTATTTCAAGGAAGAACATTTATTTATTTACGATACATTATTCATTCACAAAGAAAATTGGTGTCCTTAAAGGTTGGATTTTTCCTCATTTCTTTAATTAAGGCATTAAGATCAATTTCAATTTCAAATTTAGCATGGGTGTACTCATTTATGCTGAGCACTTTATATATATGATTATGCCACTTTCCTCCATCACCCATGATGATTTCCACAATAGAAATAGCAAATACTATACATAACAGGCTTTTGGCCTTTGTTAGATAGGATAGCTGAAGACAAGAAAGGGGGGAGAGGGGGGGATGACATGCAGCAAAGGGCCATGGGTCGGACTCGAACCTGGGAATGAATGGCTCATACTTTTACAAATCAGCTGAAAACAACTCAGTCTGGGTTGATAACATCATTCATGACCACCTGTGTCTCATTCTGGATGTTCTTGATTATGACGAATTGATAGAAGATAATCCTTGAATAAATCTTATTTTTGGACTTAAATAAAGCATCTAATATGAACGATATATACAGTAGAATATTTTGGTTATGAAATAGTAGTTTTACAGTTTGGTACTGCATATTTTAAGTTAATGTAAACAAAGTTAAATGAGTCATGATTTGTTTTTTTTTGGAAGCAGAAATTCTAGTATTTTATTAAAATATAATCCAACTCTTAAAAGACTACTGGTGGTTGGGTTAATAACTGATTATCCAACACATGGACAAACTCAAAGTATTTCTGAAAAAATAAACATCAACAATGAACAATGGTCACATTTCTACTGCTATATAAACAAGACCTTTTTTCTAAACCTTGCGATTTGTACTGGTATATAGTATAGAATTGGGCCATGAAGATGTCGAGAAACACACAAAGAGACTGCGTTTGAATGTTTCAGTACCACAGAGACACAGAGGAAGTCCTTAAGTTTGGCCTCCCCACTCGTTAACCCTTAATCACTCCACATGAAGTCATGTAGCTGTTAAGGCTTTCAGACAGGGAAACTGTTAGAGGTTCTTCCCACCCCCCCCCCCCCCCCCCCCCCCACACACACACACACACACACACACACACACACACACACACTCTGTAAACAGCAAAAGATAATAATAATTGAGATATTAAGATTACAGTAAGATATAAATGTCTAAATGTGCATTGCCCAGTTAGCACAAGTCCCTGCCACCTATTAGCTTTTTCACAAATACAAAAAATAAGAGAAGAGCTTTATTGATAATATAAGTTTTATAATATGCCGTATTTACGATAAACAACAAGGTTAAGTATCTGTAAATATACTGTGACAATTTTAAAGGGGTGATTGAGTGCAAAACCGATTTTACCTTGTCATAGTTGAATAATGATAGTTTAGTGGGTAACTAGGACATACATAGAACCTCAAAATCCCATTGACACCTCTTTCCTCTGCAAATCTCACAATTTGGAACAGCTTCTGAAAACGGGCAAATCTCAACGAGCCGCCTAGTTGACGTCAACTTAGCGGCTCCTTCTCATTTGGCTCTAGTCTCTATCTTTGTCACGCCCAAACATTTACATAGGCTACGCCACTGATCTGAGATCAGGTAGTCTTCTGAATAGGTCGCGCAGATCTCAGAAATTGTACACATTGTTCATCTGCTATTAAACCACTAAATTCTCTTCTGAGACTTTTTTATGCAAGAAATCAACTATGTAGAGGTCAAATATGGGCCGTTTTACGAAAATTGATGGCTAATTGCAAATTTTGTCCGACTGTGTGTCGGAGTTCAGCGGCCGGTGCTGCCTGGGTTGCTGCCTCGCTGCCCGGCCTGCCTTCCTTCACAGACCCCGGCCTGCTGTGAGGTAGATGGAGCTCCGTCACAGCTGGCAGCCCACGGCACTCCATACCCGCGCAAAGTCACCGTTTTTTGGGTTAATGGACTACCAAACGCCGCTGCCCTGACAGAGCTAAAGGGACTGCAGCTCTCCTATTACTGCTAAATGGCCGGTGTGTGTGAGTGAGAGCGTGGTCAGCGAGCGTGTTATGCCAGCAATCTCTTACCGCAGGTTCCAGTTAATCTTATAATGTGTGTAATTATAATGTGTTGAGTTATTTAAACAAACGATCTGGGAAATAAACGCCTCTTGTCCGCAAGTCTCATTGATAGAGCCTGCGGCTGGATGGAGCTCTATCAATGAGAGCTAGCTAGCCTCCTCTTAGAATAAATTGAAATCGGACACCATTGTTAGCTTTATAAGACCTTGGGGTAGATGTTATATAAGTGGCGTGACGAAATTCAAACTGTAAATATACTCTAATTACGCCGAAAATGAAGCTAACTAGCCATGATCTGTACACATAGGATTGAAGGGACAGTAGCAGCTAACGAAACCCCTAATGTTCACAAAAATGCATTAAATTGAAATCGGAGTCGGTTGGAAATGGAAATTGGAATCGGTGTTAGCTTTATAAGACCTTGGGGTAGATGTTATATAAGTGGCGTGACAAAATTCAAACTGTAAATATAGCTACTCTAGTTATGCCGGCAGTTGGCAGCCAGCCAGCTCCGTGGAGCCCCAAGTATTCCAGTAGTCCAGTACCCAAGGAAACGGTGACTTTCACTGGGTATGGAGGTTGCCGCTTTCTCGTCAGACTGTGTGGAGCTCCTAGCTAAAGTCCGACACATCTTACCAAATTTGCAATTAGCCATCAATTTTCGTAAAACATATTTGAGCTTTATATAGTTGATTTCTCGCTTAAAAAAGTCTCAGAAGTGAATTTAATAACGAAATAGCCCGACAAACAATGTATAACTTTGCAGTGTCTGAAATATGAGACCAGCTGTCTCGTCTCCAATGTGTTTCTATGTGGTTCGTTCAAACCAATCAGCGCGCAGCTCATCTAAATATTCATGAGCATACCATATTTGGAAGAAAAGCTCTTGTTCCAAATAGAGCCATATTCACAGGGTAGTTTAGGGCCTAATAAAATAGCACTCGAGTAATTTTCAGCCCAACCAATGTTACATACCCTATTAGGAGACCTTAAGGAACAGTGTAAAATACCCTATATAATCATTCAATCACCCCTTTAAGAACGTAATGTAGTGAAAAACTTAATCTACTGTATGAATTGTGTGTGTGTTTGTGTGCGCGCACGTGTGTGTGTGTCTGCTCGCGCGCGTACGTGTGTGTAAAAAACAATGCATTGTAAACTTAATCTGAAGATGACATTGCATCCAAACTATAATCAGCAGAGACAAAAACATAAACAAAAATACCCACACCACATAATTCAGTTTTTTTTCCACATCAAATTTTATTGTATTATGGGTTATTCAACTTGACATCAAAAACATAATCTGATACATTTCAGAAAGAGAAAAGGGCAAATCAAAGTAATGGATAAGTGTACCACTGCAACCCAAAGAATAGTGGTGTTTATGGGTTTCAACTGAGTTTCCATCTCTCCCCACTCATACTCTGAAGTGAGGTGAAAAGAATTTTGTGTCTCTAAATGTTGGATACTAATTTGCAGTCTGAATACTTCATCTACATATAAATTACAGTAATTAAACAGCAAAAAGAACAACACAATCTGTGAGGGGATTGATGTTACATCTGTTCGTGTATCCATACGGTGTGTTGAAAAGGTTGTTCTCTTCAGTTGGTCGGTTATTGTTGATTCATCACACCAGTCACATCCTTCTTCTTTTCTGTCACTCCCCCTCGTTGTCTTCTTGTCATTCTGTGGGTTTCCTCTCAACCCCCAGTGTAATATCCTCTCTGGGAAGAAATAAACACAAAGATAAGTTTACAACATGCAGTATGAGGACAAAAACAACACAATCAATACCTGAAATGTTTCAACATTATACTGCAACATTACGCATTAAATTACCATATGGTTGATCACTGAACTGCATTTATTGTAGCCCACCATAATGGGGAAATTACCATCTAAATAATGTAAAACAATCCTCAATCATTTCTATTTTTAATTCCCTGTTTGAATTGTTATTTTATTTTTTTATCATTGTGTTGCTGCGTTTGACAGACAATAAGCAATAATAAAGACTGAGCCTAATGTATAAACATGCATAAACACACATGTGCACACACACAGAAATATTATACTTACGTTGAGTGGTCTTTACTCTGCTCAATTAGGGAAGCAGGTTGATGTGAAAGAAAGAAAATAGTAGGATGAGAGGGTGAAACAATTACAAAAGCCAAAAGGTATCCGTAACTGGTATCAGTGATTTAGTGTAAAGACAAATCTGAGGTTTGTTTGTGTGAGTTATTACAAAAATACCTTCAGGTTTGGGGTGCATGAGCTTAACTGGCAGCTCCACTGTGACATCACTGCAGAGAAAACCAAACAACCAATCAGAACAACACAAGGTGATTCATGATCACTGCTAACTGGCAGCACGGGCTTTGATGTGATTGTAAATAAACCTTACTCACCTGGGAATAAGGCCGCCCAGCAGGCTACATGAAGAAGAGAAAGATTGTTGTTAGTTCATTTCACTTTTCATTTTGAATTAAGTTTCCTTGAAACGAAACTGCGTAACCAGGATCAGCACTTACCCTCCTCCGGCCACCATGAGGGTAATTTTAATCTTGTAGGAAACTAAAATTCCCATCACCTCTTTTTCTGAACCCGGTCCCAGTCTGTGGAGAAGAAGAATTACAAGGATTTTAGGGATTAGAATGTTTAATTCAGTTAAGTGTCTTTTTAATAACTCACATAAGACATTATGGACATGGAGTGACATGTCAGAAAAGCTAAATGAATTCCATGTAAACTACTACTTTTATCCTGTCTACTGTTTGTACACTCACACAGTGGTGGAGGCCAAGTTAGTGTCCTCCTCTTTCAGTTGTCCGTCCAGTGCAAGTCCCCTTTTGTCCTTGTTTTCAGTCAGCAGGGGGGTGATGCTCAGAGTATTTTCGTAGGTGCTTTCGGGCTCCACTGTCTCTCTGTGGAGGATAAAACACAAACAAACCCATTCATAAACATACCAAACTGTGTTCTTATGCTTTGCTTCTATGATACTTGATATTTGCTGTGGTTTTTAGTTTTCTGTCCACCTACCCAAACTCTGCGTTCAGAACAGACTTGGTATATTTGTCTGCTGAGTAGAGGACAATATCTGTGGTTTGGTCCACTATGAGAAGAAGGAAACAAATAATTATGTTAAGATTTTAGTAACAGTTGTGTTAAATCTATATAAAAGCATTGCGGTTATCAGACCGTGGTGAGATACCCACCAGTGATTTTGAGTTTCTTGACTGTTTTGTTGCTCTCGTTGTTGATTTTGATTTTGATTGGGATTGCTTCGCCGTGATAGTAGAGCTGTGGTCAAAACCAGGAAACAACTAGTTAATGGTGGGGAATAGGGAATGGTGGTATGATTAGGAAAACTTAGTCTGCATTCAAACTCACTCATTGAAAACGTTGACAAACATTTAGAAAAGCCGAGAAATAAAACTTAAAGTTAAGAAAGTTAAGTTTTGCTACTGTACATCTTTCTGCAATGAAGCTTCCAGATGAACAGGCTTGTCCGACATCATGAAGCTTTTGCAGATGTCAGCCTTCGGCCCAGCGCCCACCTCAGAGGGGGCGTACTGGATTTTACGAATGATAAGGCGAGCTGTGTCTCTGTGGGTCACAATGGGATAAAGAAAGTAGATACAATGTTAGACAGGCAGAACAGTAAGGCAAACAGCTAAAAGTTGAAAGACCAATAAATATAAGAGATTGTGAAAATGAAAGCATGAAAGCATACTCACTTCTTCTCAATCTTCTCATCAGGGTTGCACTTTTCCATGGCAAGGTAAGTTTTTACCTCAAAGTCGACACCACAAGGCTGCACAGCAAAAAAAAGCAGTTAACAATCAACAGTGGCAACAATGAACATACTTGCTTACACACTGGACAGCTAACTATTAAGAGGTGAATGGTGTTGGTAGCTTAGCATGAGGTTTACCTTCCCCTTGTCATCTGGTCCAGGCTGCAGAGAGATTGAGCATGGCAGGTTCTTGGGAAGCTAGAGAGACAAAGAAGAACATAAATAACTTAACAGAAGTTCAGAAGAGTTGTTTTTATCTGTTTACTCATAGAATAAAAGATATTTTCAGAGATTGAATTCAATGCACTTATAGAAATCCTGAGTTCAGACAATTTTACCAACCTTTTCTGGCCAAAGGCCCAATCTTTAGGTCTTAAAATTCTTATGAATTAAAAATAAATGGTCAAGTTGTAAATTTGAGGATGGAGTATTGTTTTGTTTTATTTTATTTTGAATGCTCTAAACTAATTATACAGAAACATGGACCTATTTCAAATCAATTGAATCCCCTTTTAAAATGATAATATGTCAAACAAGTGTATCTGACATGACCCTCACTGCATGGCAAGCAACTCAACAAGTTTGAGCTTTGAAAGAATTTCAATTACCTACTTAAAGTCAGTATTTAAAGAATACAATATACGAATCTATAGAAATGTTCTGTCCATGACCCAAATTGTAAAATAAACTTTTCATTTCAACCTGAACACAAAAGGTAGAATGTATGGTTGAACAGACTGAGGTCTTAAAGCTATAGTGCGTAGTTTCTGTCACCCCATGAGGAATTCTAAGTAATGACAACAGCTGTAGCGCATCCACATGATACAAGTCTTCTGTGATTGTGCACCCCCCCACCCCTCCTCCACGCAGTTACTTGAGGCCAAGGAGGACACGGAGGATTAAAAACATGATGGACTGTTCAGAAGAGGTAATTATCTTCACTTGAGCTTCTGTGCGTGAAAGTTGCCGGACAACACCATTTTCTAAACATAACCATATCGAGAAACACTGAGAGAGTTTTGTGGAGCTGACAGTCTTTATCAGCTTTGTATCAACTCATTCGGCAATGCCTTGAATGTAATGGACGTTCATTATTATAAAAAAGCTACACACTAAAGCTTTAAAGGGATAGTTGAGTCAGTGATCTATCTCCTGTAGGTAGCACTAATCCTAGGTACACTGACTATGGATAAGTAGCCTCCCTTATACAACCCCAGAAAAATTCCTTTAAACTCCCTTGTATCTGAACATGTTGTCATACTTCGAAAGTGAAAGGGTATCCGTTGTCTCCAGCCTTCTTCAGCAGGGTCTCGTGCATGGTGGTCAGAGAAGGCTTGTGGGCCTCAGGGTAGATCTGCAAATGATAGATCCAGATGTCCTTCCTAAAGCACAGGCCTACGGCATCCAGGTCTTCATTACCATACCGGAAGGCACATGCCAGCTGCACAAACACTGTCAACACATAATAGTAGCTTCATTATTTCATTACAATCTCTTACCAAATTGTTCAACTTTGAAAGGTTTTGTTTTTTAGAACTTTAAAAGTTGAACATTTTATGATGTTACCTTTCTTGTCTCCAAGACTTGATGGGTCCAGCAACACAACACCCTCTGTAAAGGTAACAGTGCAGGTGATGTTATATTTATCATCCTTACAACACAGCTGCACACACACACACACACACACACTGAAGAAGGAACGTACCAATTTTTTCCACACTGGTCATGTTGTCCACGTAGTCCCTCTTTCCCAGGTAGAGGCTGAGCTGTGAGACAGAAGGAAGGGAAAACAGTTGAGTGTTTCAATCCCTGTTGACAGTAAGTCTGTGTCCAAGTATGTTTCACGCCTGGTTTCACTCATTTTTTATTCAAATGTAACTTACCCCTCCATTACGACTGGTCTTCTTGAAAACCCTGAGAAAAAAGGAAGAGAAACACCACTTTAAGACTATTTTTTATTCATCAAAAATTGAATGTATGGTTGCAGAACTATATATTTGTAATACAAATGTAGTTTAGCAAACATAGTAAGTAGCTTGTGATTGTAAATATGAGTACCATTAACAGAGTTAATCTGGATTGTCCACATAAAACAATGATTAGTTTTACACTCTGAAGGTAATGTATGTTCCTTTGCAAGCAGCAGAAGGGCCAATAATACCTTATTCACTTTGATCCAGTTAAGAACAGCTCACTGAATAAGCAGCTTAAAGACATACTATGTAACTTTTCCTTCTTCGGTCCCCCTACAGGTTGTCTCATTGGAACTGCAGCTGCGCGAGCTGTAGTTCCAATGAGACAACCTGCAGGGGGACCGAAGGGGGAAAAGTTACATAGTATGCCTTTAACCTCATCGTTCCCAAATTGAGAGGGTGGACCAGGTGAGAGAATTACAAATTGTGTGGCATGTTCCTTAATAGCTGATTACCTGTGTTACTGTCTGAGACCAAATTTGAACCTATGCATCAACCTACTAAGCCTTTACAAACCTTAAATTAGTACTTTAAAACTACTCTTCACTTCTAGGGGTTGACTGACCCGGGTCAAAGTCTGTGCTGTAACTCCAAGGTAGTACAGTTTTAAAAGTGATCACAGGTTTTAATGTGTTTCAGCTCTTTCTTTCTTTTACTTTTTTTTATCAAAAGGGATCTTTCCAACAATAATAACCTTTGAGTTTTATTTTTGTCTTTTCTTAATCTTTGATTTTTCAGTTTGAAGCAAGTATGAAAGAAAATAACACCTACTTTGCCATCTCTGGAAGATCTTTGGAAGAGTTCTGTTGGAAGAAAAGAAAAGAGAAGGGACTTTATGTTATTAAGAGGTCAGATGTTGTGATTAAGATGATCCTTCACCGACTGTCACCTTTGTAGCAGCCAAAGTGATCATCTGTTTTGAAGGTTAATCCTTTGTGAGGAGATCAGTGGATCAGTGTTCAGGCTCCTGGTTTATCCATTATTCCAGATTGTCCAATAGACACACCAAACTTAACCCAAACGCCAGATTTACACGGCACACACGTGTCACAACTAATTCCTCTCAAACGCAACAGCAGTGCCAAAGCTGTTTGGACTATTTCAGGACAGTTAAACGGATAAAACACATTCAGTAAATTGCTGTACAGTACTATTTCTGGACTTAGTAAGACACTAAGTCCTGACTTCACCCTTCTATAGCCCTGTAATACTGATTATTGAAAGGCCAAGAGGGCTGTAAGCATTTGAATGTTGTTAATTAAAGATAAAGTGGGGTTTGCTAATTTTTCAGTTTCCTTTCTGGCATCATCTACTTTACTCTTATTCACTTGTGAGTTCTACTAAATATTTACTATGAAAAACTTGGTAACTTACAGTACATGCAGTTGTCCTGCCTCAACTTGAAGCATAATATACCTTTGAAGACTGTGCAGGTAAAACACAGGTCGGGCACATTCATTACATTAAGACTGAAAATAGTGGTGACTTGTTTGGTCCAGAAGGAATTTCCAATCCAAACCAAACTACGTAGATTCAGGAGCAAGGACTGCATGTGCCTTTCAGGACCATGGAGAGGTACAGCACATTGCTTCCCTTAATTCTGATTGGATAATATTTGTGAAATATCTAGAAATGCTCATCACTGCTTATGAACACATCTAAATACTAACTAACTAAATCATCACGCGATTCTTGCAACTACTTTGCTGAAACTATCAAGTACAATAGTATTTCACATTTTATATTTAGTCTTTACCTGTTATATTTTGCAATTATTATTGGATTAATGATTAGGCCAACATGTTCTTTTATTGTCATCGCTCAGTTTAGCACAATTAATGCTGGTTGGAGACTTGATGTCACTTTGCCCCCTAAACTGAGCCGAGAAACTGTATCTTGTATCTGTGTTTCACACAGTTATAATATTTTTATGATTAGCATTCTTTATTACTTCAACTGATATCTGCCTGCACTTGTGACTCTGCATCAAGGTTGTAATTCTGTACTGTCTAACAAGAGGAATTCTGGGAGATCAGCACATTTACTTGCAAACCTACTGTCAATCCTTTAGGCTGCTTTAATCTACAGCAGCCATACTTTGACCCGTTATGGTCAGTCTGGTAAATTGACACAAGTATTATGCGAGTACAAGTATGTGTCTTTCTCAAATACATTTATCTGTTGTAGAAAAGCTTTGCAACTCCCATTTAGATAAATTGTAGGCTGTGTAAGATAATGTAATACAATTAGAATGACTACCATTCCCACTTAACTCCAACATGTAACATAATTCATTGTTTTTCCACTTAAAGTAGGTAAGAGTTTCTGTCACAATTAGGCCTATATATAATATTTCCAATATGAGTCCATGTAGTTTTTCCTTCTCGGTATTCTATTAAAAAAGTAAATTATGCTCCAAATGGGCTACAGGCAACAGCTGTATTGTATCCATCCATCCAGCTTTCAATGTTTCCATCCATCCGTGAAGATGAAAGCTTACCTCTTTTCAGTTGTCTGGGAGCTTGGTAGAGTCTGTCAGGGTAAGTGGAGAGTGCAGTCAACAACTGTTGATCTGCCTTTTTATACGTCTCTGAGCATCGTTGGGGCTTGCCTGCTTTATGATCCACTTAAGCAATCAGCTGATAGTTTTTTTAGACTACAAAGGGTTTAAAAATACGCTTTGGTAGTAGTAGGCTGATAATCCCATTTGCACCTGCGTAAACAAAGCATCTAGTCTCCTTTAATTAGAATAGGTAAGGGTCATGCAGTTTAAGTGTAAGGGTTGTTTTTTTTAAAATCAGGGTTAGACTCTGTGACAGTGATAATTCTTTTGTCAAAATTGACTGGATGTATAAATTCGTTGGTTGACTTGTGTTTAATAATAGCCTTTAGAACTGCTATTATTAGCATCTAAAGAATCTGTCCTTTCTTTGTGAGTCAGGGATTTTCTCATCATGGCAAAATGTGGACCTAGAGACACCTATTGGAGTGGGAACTACCACAGAGGCGGTTTTACTTTGTCAGGTTACAGATGTGTAGATGAGATCATAATGAAGGCTGAGTCTGAAGATGGGTGTGGTCCAACCAAGGGCGCCACAGGAGGTCATTCCTCTGAGTGTCACACGCTTAGAGTTAAAACTGGTCTAACAGCACGCATCCCCAAGTCTAAGTTGCCTATTGCTTATTACTATTTTTTTACATTTTAATTACAAAGAAAATAAAAACAATACCAATTCAACAAATACATACACAAACACACAGCACAAGGACAGTACGTCAGAGGTTACAGATAAAAGGATAAATATACACACACATATGTATAACACATATGTATATGCACATACATAAACATGTACATACATACACACACACACACATTTATATGCACTCACTGATAGTTCTAAAAGTCCTTTAGCAAGTGATGCAGACAAAAGCAATTTGGTTTTCTCACTTTCCAATTCATAAGAATAATCCTTATAACAGACAGGAATGCCAATGTTAGTATGAGTTGTCTTACTGCAGATTTCCATTCATCTACTTTGGCTCCTAACAGACACACTTCTGGGGATAGTGATACAGCCTCATTTAATATTACACATAAGATATTTTGGACTCCTTTCCAAAATATTCTTATTTACTGTATGTGCAGTACCATAACATATGTATAAAAGTTTATCTTTCTCCACAGCCAAGCCAACATAAATCATCATCAACATAATTTTGATTCATTTTATTCAGCTTCTGTGGAGTAATATATGTCAGAAAAGGGGTCAATACATCCTGGAAGCATTTATAGAACTCCATACTCAATCCATCTTCCTCTGGTGTCTTACCGTAAGACATACAACTTATTGCATTTTTGACCTCTGTATTTGTGATCTCTAAAATATTTGTGTCTACATCTTAAACCGAGGGTAAGCTTATCCCATCAAAACCGTTGTGATCTTCATTTAAGTCAAAATGATTTTCTGATTGATATAATTTCTTATAGTAAGTTTTAAAACATTCGTTAATTTTCTTTGATCTTGTATTGGTTGTCCATTACAATCATATATCTTTAAAATTATATGTTTGGATTCTAGTTGTTTTAGCCTCATTGCCAGCAGTTTGCTTGTCACTTGACTCAAAGTTATTTCTTTTAAGTCTAAACGGTGCAAAAGCAGTTTCTTCATATATTATTTATTGCAATTGGGCTCTACAAAGTAGCACAGAGTCCCTTAATATGGCATTATTTGGTTCCCTCATATGTCTCTTTTCCAGCTTTTGAAGTTCTACTTTTAGCATTTTTTTTCCTTCCATTCTTCTATTTTTTTGCAGTTGATTAGTTAATTATCCATCCCCTACATGTGGCCTTAAAAGCCTCCCATTGATGATACTGATTCTATATTTAAAGTGAAGTACTCAGTTACTTTCCCCCTTTTTGAGGAGGTAAATCTTCCAAATTTTGCCTATTGCTGATTAGATTGTTTTAGTGTTGCTCATGAAAGCTCACAGACCCAACAGTTACTAGCAATGACATTTCACCCATGTGTAATGTTTTTAGGTTGTTGTGGCACAGTGTGGATATTCTGAGTATTCCAGTCTGCCTGATCTCAACAGATTAAGGGCTCCTAGTTCTATTTTAGCATGGATGGTGCAGCAACGTCAGAGTAAGCTGTCTTATTCAACAGTGTCTCAGGAATGTGCCAGAGATTAGACTCACCAGAAAAAAAATCTCTTTTGACCTTTGAACTTCACCAATCCGTCGACAGGTGCATTATAACAAATTTTAACTTAATTTTAAATCCAAATCTTGTGAAGTGCTGACATAAGCACATACATAATATTTAGTTCAATTTTAAAGATGTGGCACATAAGGGCCAGTCTAAGGGGATTGGTGACATTATAATGGTTCAGATAGTTGAATATTTCTCTAATACTGTGTCATACTGAGACACTGATATTTGGGGTAATGCAGGTTCCCTGATTGAATCCTTGTTTGGGATGCAGTTCAGTCAGACAACTCACGTATGAAATGCATATTATAACAACAGAACATTGTGTTTGACAGCCAGACTCCGACCTCATCACTCCCCGCAGTTTGGGTTTACATGAGATATTGGAGCGTGATGATAAAGTAGCTTTCCCCTGGCCGGAGCCTGCAGGTGGATGCTGGGGTGGTGATGGGGCTGAAAGCAGGCAGCAATACAGGTGCAGGGCAGCAGCAGCATTGGCAAGGCAGAGATGGGGAAATTGTGCAGCTTAAATAGACCGCCAAATTGAGGGGGTGAGTTTGGTAAATGATACAGGGAGTGAGGCATGTCACGTTTGTGTACAGCAGTGCAGCTCGAGTTGACTGCCTGAACTAGCTCGCAGGCGTCGCCTCATTTATGGTAAAAGGACAGATTCTTAACAAAATACCAGCAGTAACCACTAGGCAATATTTTAAAAAACATTATTTCATAAAATGTTGTATTCATTATTAAAATATGAGTAAAGGGGGGCTAATGTGACAAAAGGTTTTAGTTGAAATCCAGCCAGCAGAGCGACCTCCAGGCCACCAGGACCCCCACAAGGCAAGGGTCACTGTGTCGTAGCCCAATGGCCATGGCTTATGTTGTACGCTCAAATCCACATATAGACGCTGTGCAAGTGTTATGTGAGAGTTGTATAAGCTTATGCATTGCTCAGGTTGCTTTATTTTAACTGATGTAATGGGAAAATAAAGCCTCAAGCAGTTGTATAAACGTTCTTGCCTTCGCAACATCATGCATAACAGTTAACTACACCTATTCATGATCAGGGTAAGTTAAAACAAAACACACATAGAAGGCTCAGGTTTTATTAGAACAGGACAAATTGTCTCCATACTAATCCCTGTTTTGTCTGCAGTGGAATTTGTTTCCTGGGAACAGTCTGGCTTCTCTGGCTCTCAACCATTTAATCACCAACATGCACAACACAATGTGACAGTGTGTAATTAGCATGGATGTATTAAGAGAACGGTAATTAGCGTTTCGCCGAGCCCCGCCCCCCTTAGTTACTGTTGCTACGTCTGACAAACAAATGGTCAAACACGACCAGCGTGACAGATTGCCATGATGGGAAGAGGTATACCCGTGCGTGTCAGTGACCTTTTTTGGAGCAATACCTCCGCGATATCCTCCAGATCGAGGCAAAAGGGGTTACAGTATGCAGTGGAGGGATATATTCAAAATATAAAAATACGCAATGAAGGAGACACGACTACTATCGAGGCTAATGCTTACCGGTCTCAAGCGAAATCTGAGAAACCCCATGACCTGTACCTCAAATGCGGGATTGGGGAACTCAGGGGTACGTTTTCCGTTCATAAAATACTACATGAAAGATAAAAACAAAATTATTTAAAGTTGCTTGTTGGGGCGCTATGTTCGACTTTGTTGTAAACTGACGAAAAATAAAGTTGGGGAGCTCAAAGACCCAACACAACAGCAGCTAGCAATGTAGCTAGCGTTAGCTAACATGTTAACTAATGTTGGCTAAAGCTAAAGGGCTCGTTAAACTTAGCTTAGAGAGTAGGTTAACATTCTGGCAATGATATCCATGGTAATCATAACTTTGGTCCAATTTTTGTTCTTGCCTCTAGTTAGTAGATCTAGACAACACGGTAACTAGTTAGCTGTTAGCCTTACCTTTGAGCAGACATATTTATTAGGGCTGTCAATCGATTAAAAAAATGTATCTAATTAATTACAGCCTCTGTGATTAATTAATCGAAATTAATCGCATACATAATTAACGGTGCCTGAACCAATACTTTTTAAGAAAGTAAAAAAAGAAAAGAAAACAAAGGGTACTAAACAACAGTTGATGACATTAAAGAACGGCTTGTTTATTGCTAAGGCCATATGGTCAAAATTAAATGATTTAATAATAATGTATAACAATAACAATAACTTATTTCATTAGTAAATTGCTGTTGAACGACAAAAACAACCACCAGGGACATTTACAATAACTTCAAATGCACCACGAAGCTGTAGTTTACCAGTTTCATTGAACGCACCGTCTGTGTTGTTTTTCCGACGGCAGCTCGGCAGCTGCAGATTGTTACATCCCGCTGTTGAGTCACAGTCCTCTACAGTAAAACACAGTCAAACTTTACACCGTTCAGCGTTAGCTGTCAGCATTGTAACCGTGTTTAATCCAGCTACTAGCTAGCGGTAGGCTAACGTTAGCTGCTGTCGAGTATAGTGTTAACTAGCTAGCGGTAGGCTAACGTTAGCTGCTGTCGAGTATAGCGTTAACTAGCGTCACGTGCAGCGGTGTTTGTGTTGCCTATCGTCTTCAGAGCACCAGAGAGAAGAGCAGACATATCAGTAGCACCAGATTTCGGTAGCAAAGGGTTGGCAGGAAGAATTTTTTTTACAAGTAAATGTTCCAGATAATGATCCAGGCAGCACATTCTCGTCTCCCTCCTTCATTTTACAGTAGAATGGTGGCTAGAACGGCTCCGGGTCAAACGTCAATATGGAATGGATTAATCTGCGTTATTTTTTTTAACACGTTATTTTTTTCTCAGATTAATTAATCGTTATTTTGACAGCCCTAATATATATATATACAGAATGAAATGAAAATAGTTGAAATGCATTAGTAAAACCCACTTTATTGTTTGATTTGACTGAAACCGATATTAAGGGAGAAAAAGGGGGACAGAGACAAAGATGGGTGATGACCAATAATAACATGATGGGGAAACTGACAATCTAAATACCCAATTGAACATTGAAAACAGGCAGAGTCAGAGAGAGTGAGACTCTCTGCCTACTTTATGTAGCCTATGTAATCCAATTAATTTGTAAACTCTTAATAAAATAGCCCACATGTAAATACTGGGGTTCACTCAGAACAGAGGCCACCAGGTTGATATGCAGAGTATCGTGTGGTATTGTATTGTCTTTTTTTCTTTGTCAGGTCCCTCCAGCACGCTAGGTTTAATATACCAAGACAGGTTATTTGTACTTGCGGGCCCATTTGAATCCACTGTACTGAGTTACTTGCACCTGCTTAAAAAGCCATTTGTGCACTGCTTCTGCGTCATATTTGTTCCTACATGTGGAAAAAGATTTGTTTTAATAATCTTAACTTAAACAAAGCATTCTCAATAGAAAATGCCATCTCTTTGGAAAACAATAACATGATTTGATACTTAGGCAAAGCAGTGCTTTAAGCTAAATGCTAACATCAGCATGCTAACATTCTCACATTGACAATGCTAATATGCTGATGCTGGAAGGTATACCTTTTTACCATGTTCTCCATCTTAGTTTAGCATTTTAGCATACTAATTTACTTATCAGCACTAAGTACAGCTGAGGCTGATGGATATGTCATTAGTTTAGCAGGTATAAAGTCATACATTTAAATGTGCCAGAGGAAAAGTCAGGCAATCACCAAAGTCAGTAGGACTTTTCCTCTGGGGACCATACATGTCAGTACAATATTTTATCTGAATATGTAAAAGTTGTTATACATACATATTTCAGTCTGGACCAAAATCTATATTCTATTTTTATTTAGTTATGCACTTTTATGCATTCATTTTAAATAACCTAAAAAGCAGATTCATTCCTTAACAAATTGTTTTCGGTACATTCATTATTTGAAAAGTTACTAATTTATATCAATAAAGGTGGGTGCTTAATTTTTTACTTATCTTGTGGCCCTGTCTTGTAGAGGGGCACTGCATCAATTATTTCATTATTTTAGTTGTCATATTATAGTTTTGACTGTAAATACAAAAAAACTTGATCTTAAATGTGATTGCATAAATAGTAATGTCTATTTAACATTACACAGGATTTAAAAAAAAAAAAGTTTTCAGGGGCTTTAATCAAGCTACACAGTTTACACACAGACGACCTGGTTACATGCAGTTATTCCAGAGTTCTGGTCTCTATAAGCATAATAATGAAGCTGTGTGTCTGCTGTGTCTGCATTTAACGAGAAGGTGGAGGTGACAGGTTATAGCCCTACTTAATGCACAAAGAGTGGGAGGTGGGTTAGGGCTTGTCAACGGGGGCCCAACAGCAAATCTTTGCTCCAAGCCCCCTAACAGATCAATGTCATATACTGTATATATATAATAAAAGGTGATCCAGAGGTGGCTTACAGTCTCCTGAGTTTCGAGCGCCATCCAGCGGAACCAATGGAAAATAATCACTCTCTGTCGTACCAATGCTTCATACGGAGTGTTTCTCAAGTAAGCCTAATTTAGCAACAAAAAAGGCAAACAAAAATATAAGTCATCTTCAAGTCCAGAAACGTGAAGACATCTTAATTTTCATATCTTAAAGCAGGGTGAGGCAGGGTTGTTAAATATAGGCCTATAGTATATTCATAATAATACAAATCAAATGAAAGGAACATTTGTGCAGCGCAGTTGTGGAGCGGCAAACTTATTTTGGCTTTGACGTCAAGTGGTTGAACACACCCCATCCTGGTCCAGAGCAGAACTACGTGTGCTGAGATGCGCACTCAGCGCGTCGCTCTTCCCGCGCGGACACTGCAGTGTAGGTTACCGTGCCATCGCTGCTGCGGCTGCTCGCTCCCGACACCACGTCCCGCTGCAGACTTCCCGGGTCCGGGTAGAACAGGGAAGCGCTGAAAGCCATGGCCGAGTCCAACCCGCCCCGGGGCTTTCCCCGTCTGCGCCGGGCCGCGGTAAGCTCTGCCGGGTGGGGAGGTGGGAGGCTTCAAACGGGGCGGCGAGAATACTGCAGCAGAGAGAGAGACGAGCTGTCCTTAAGACAGTTGAGTAGCCTACTGCGACACAGAGGTTGGGATGTGCTCTGAACAGTGCAAACTGCATTAGATAGGCCTATTTACTGTAAAATGCTTCTCGGTGAAGAAGAGACTGGTCAGATTCAGATGGCAGTTCAATGTTAAGAGTCTGTGTAGGAACCAGGACAGGCCAATGACAAACGTGTTTTGTGTGTGTGTGTGTGTGTGTGTGTGTGTGTGTGTGTGTGTGTGTGTGTGTATGTGTATGTGTGTGTGTGTGTGTGTGTGTTTGGGATGCAACTGCAGGTACAGAAGAGTCTATCTGCTTTGCACTGCAGTCTGTAACTGTGTTTTCAAGTTCTGCAGCTTTATGTAACGGATTTGGAAATAACCATGTGTGAAATACTTGATGCCCACAAACCTAAATGCAGCTGTGGAATGCAGATGTTTTGACAAGTCTGCAATCATCCAATAACATCCATCATGGCTGCTATTTGAGTGCACATCCAGGTTTATATTGACACTTGGATGACTATTTACTTGCTTTTGTACAAAAGGCTAGTGTAAAAAGGTCAGCCCTTTCCGGGTTAAACGTCTGGGTCTGATGATTGCCACTGTCAGAGAAAAAGCCCATCTGTGCTAAAATACCTATAGCCTGTTTTGTGCGAGAGGATAACTATCTAATTCTATATCTCACCTGCCTTAGGAGAGTGGAAAGAAATCTCTTCTCTGAACCTTTTTTTTTGTTTTACCTGTTGACGCTGTATGCATTACAGTTGAAGATCATGTAAAAGCAGTGTACCAAAAGCAACACTATTTTAACACATACAGAGGCTTATATAAAGTGTAAAAGCTTCCATATGGTTAATAATTCCCTGGGCCTTTTGGATCTGAGAAAACACTGTTGTGAAAATGTGGGTGGATAGCAGGTATTTGGAGGAGAGGAGACAAGGATAAATGCAAAAGATGGCATGCAGGTGAGGAACTAGTCCTTACAATTGGTAGATCACTTGATTACTGCTTTGCTCAGTGGTCATCAGTCTTGTGGCAGTCACATAGCCAAACTGAAAGAAATAAAACAACACCACTGGCTTTAATCCTTATGCCACTGTGCTTAATACAGATTAAAATGTTAAGCAACATACACAGCAGTGTATTTCAGCAAATATTTGCTGCATTTCTTGAAAAAAGTATATGCTGCAGGGGAAAACAGATAGAAATCATAAGAAAATGGAACCATAAGAGAGCCACACAGAAAATTAATCAGAAATGGATGTTGACCACTTCAAACTTGCGCAGACCCTGTAACATCCTGAGAAAAAGGAATTGGGGTTAACAGAACAGCTCTATGTTCGCACAGAGAGAGAACAGTGAGGGCATGCAAGGCAGTTTGTCACGAAGAAGAATGAGGAAACAGCAGAGTCAGTCGAGGAGCTGACTGTGAGACCTGCTGAAGTGCTAGAGACCGAGACAGACTTCCCAGATTGACAAAGCGAGATGCTGATGCTGTGTTGAGCTTTGCTAGACTGCACGACTAACAACATTGAGCTGTCAACAATTCTGACTGACTGTCCGACTCCTCTCATCCTGTACTCCCCCAGGGATGTGGTGGAGGAAAAATCCACAAATGTCAGTTTGCCACATTGATAGGCTGACATAAATAATGTCCCTTTTACTTTGTTCCCTTTTTTCAGTCCTCAGCATACATTCATCTAAGTATATAATAATACAGTATAACACAGGTAGATTAACAAATGACATAATAGACTTCTTCCTCTTTCAGACCTCATTTCCAGGAAATCTGCATTTGGTCTTGGTGCTCCACCCCTCTGGCTTGTTAAGCTCTGCCCCCAGTCCGTCTTCCAGCACTGACCTGGGCTTCCGCTTCAGCCAGGATGACTTCCTGTTAAAGATGCCGGTGAGAGGGGGTTATAAACTGCAGAAAAGAGGGGTGGGAGAAAATGTTTATGTATAAAAATGGATTTTACTAACCTGATGCAGCACAATCCTGTCTCTGCTCTATACTACATACAATCCTCCTGTTAATTTTGATAAACAGTTGATGTCATTCTCTTCTATCTGCTGATGTGATGCTATTGTTAAAATGTCAAACACAGTACTGGCCAGGTGGCTGCTAGATGCCTTGTGGCTCTGTGTTTTTAGGTGGTGATGCTGCGTTCAGTTGGTGATCTGCTGCGCTACATTGACGAAAACCACCTGACATCAGACTTCACTGCAAAAGTGGAGTACTGCCAAAGTGACTGGATCGTCCTCCGCACGGTATACACCTCTGATGCTAGTCAATCCACCAGAGCTTGGCATGCTGCTGTTGAATATGAAGAAGTTACAGCTAGATTATGTTTGCACAAGCTGCACACTTCCTTATGGTGTTTGCAACTAAAAATAAAACACAAGAAATGATAATTTCACTAAAACTACTTAATTGAACAAACCCACATGAATTAGAAATGTTGTATGTGTCTGCAGGCCATTGAGACCTTTGCAGTGACAGTGAAGGAGATCGCCCAGCTGCTGCAAGGCTTTGGATCAGAGCTATCTGAGACCGAACTTCCAGATGAAGCTAGTGCCATCGAGTTCCTGCTGCACTCACACACACACCGATACCGACAGATGAAGGTTGACCTGGCTCTTCTCGCTTGTCTTTCTTACTCCTTCTCTATGTGTCTGGTAGTTTTTGTATTTGATGTCTCTGTCTGTTCTTTTGCAGTTTTTTTCATTTGTCTTTTTGTTTTTGTTTGCCATGTTGTTTCAGGACGATATCCGGAGCGTGCTGAAAGAAGGACGACTGCTGCTGTCGAACCTGGAGACTGTCAAGGCCTCTAAGAGAGATGTAGAGGAGGAGAGGGACCTAAAATCAGACATGGACACTGTTCACAGGTATAGCATCAGTGAGTAAGTGCAGTACAGCATGAGGTCAGGCATCTTCTGAAGAGAAATTACTTGGACACAAGACAAACTGTTAGTATTGAGAGAAGGATTAATAGATGAGAGGATTTAGAAGACATATTCTCAGTTTGACACTAACATCTTACTGTATTAAACCTGTATATTACCAGGCAGCTTTTGTGAAACTGTGTCTGTTTGTCATGTGTGTTTTAGGCTCCTGACTCAGCTCAGAGACATGGAGGAGGCGTTTGATGGCTTCTTTGAGAAACACCACCTGAAGATGCAGCAGTACCTCCAGCTGCTGCATTATGAAATGAGTTTCCAGCAGGTGTGATGATCGGGGTCTGTTTTTTTCACCCTGAGCCTATGTTGCACTGCTGTGACGATTAACTGTGTGTGTGTGTGTGTGTGTGTGTGTGTGTGTGTGTGTGTGTGTGTGTGTGTGTGTGTGTGTGTGTGCGCGCGCGCGAGTGAGTGTAGATGGAGGAGGTACTGGAGAGGATCACTAACCAGGAGATGGGCATTGCCTCTGTGGGAACCACGGTGGTGCAGACAGAACAGCTATTGACAGACCTGGCGAAGCTGGACACACACGCTCAGGTCACAAACAAAGTCACACAACAACAGTTTGAGATGTGGTTTGAAGGAAGTGACAGGGCAGAATGAAATGCATTTAAAGGTGCTGTAGGTAGGATTGTGAAGATCCAGGAAAAAAATTTGACAAACATTGACAACTTCTCAGTCCCTCCCCCCCTTTCTGCTAAAGCCCAAACGGTCTCCTAAGCCCCACCCCCACAAGGGAGAATGAATGCATGTGCATGAGCAGTGATTGACACGCACTTAGACACCCCCCCCCGGCCCTCATTGGTGCATCTGAACAGGGAGCTGTGGATTTTTGCAAATCGCACTACAGGCGGTGGTTTAAATTACCAGCTTCATATAGTTCTACTGGAACATAGGGTCAGTTTCAGCAAATATGACAGAAAGTTAGTTTTATAAGTCTTACCTACTGCATCTTTAATGACATAATGTTTTGAGTCTGATGGTTCTTGTACCTTCCTTTGTTTTGTAACTGCACTTGTCACTGAGGAAAAGCACTTTTAGTTTTTTGTGTTACCTAGGCATGTTCCTTATTCCCCCTTCTGTCATTGCTAGTAAACTCTAGAAGCTGTAGGTCTGTTTGCAGTGGAAGAACAGCTCCCCTTACAGCTTTCATGTTATACAGGTATTTAGCTGGTTCCTTATTAGGTCCAATGGCACACAGTACTTAGGGCTCATTATGAGAAACAAATATGTCTGTCTTCTGTAAACTATAATTGTCTTCTTGCATCAGGAACAACTTTTGGGTGTGTGGGAACATGAACCCAAGTGGAAATCAGTTTAAACCTTAATGTGTGTTTTGTGGATCAGGAGGAGATGGCTCGTGCCCAGGTGGTTATCCTGCATGGCCACCAGATGGCCACCAACCACCATTACGCCCTGGCGCTCATCATCCAACGTTGCAATGAGCTGCGACATCGCTGTGACATCATCACCACTGCCATACGCACCAAGCGGGCCTCCCTTAGCCGAGCACGAGACCTGCTGCTCCGCCTCGAAGGGGTAAAAATGCTGACACGACACACAAACTCAATGATGTACACATGCAAACTTAGTATTATTGCAGCAAAAAAAAAAAATAATTAAAAGAATAATAATAAGTATTTTTGTTTCACTGGCCCTTTTTTGACTGTGAAGGCTCTGTTCCCTCCAATGTATAAGTTTCAGCACAAACCACAAGTATTGTAAGCTGTATTGTGAAATTAATTCTCACAAATGCAGGTGTGCAATGCCACTACATTTTCATCCTTCTGTCCTCCGTCTCAGATTAGTGCTCCTTAATGAAAGCTAATGTTTTGTTGTATGACAGAAGGGGGGGCAGAAAAGGACAAATGTGATTGTTTCTTTGTTCTTTGTTTTGATCACAGTAAAAATATATATAATGTGCTTTAAAACATGTTTTTCCTTGTGTTGTGTCCTATGCTTGTGTGTGTGTGTGTGTGTGTGTGTGTGTGTGTGCAGGCCCTTCGGTGGTGTGACGAGGGCGCCTATCTTCTGGCAAGTCAGATGGTGGACAAGTTCCAAACCAGAGAGGGAGCGCAGGAGGCACTGCAGTACCTGAGCTTCCACCAGGAGAGGGCGCCATCCGCGCTGAAAAACAGCCAGGACATTCTGAGCCTTGAGTTGGAAGCCATACTCACCCCACAGCTGCAGGTAACCCACCGCTACTGAACACAACCACACAAGATGATCCGCAACTCACCTCCACTTACACTTTGTTTCTTTCTTTGTAGTCCCAAATTTCCATTGTTACAGAGAAGCTGAACTCGATGCTGTCCATGATTAGAAACAGAGAGCAGTGTCTGAAAAAGTTGGCGGATGTACAAGTCAGACCGATTCAGCTGGTGGCCCCAAGGCCTGAACCCGACCACACCTCGCAGCGCTGCAAGTCACCCCTCTTCTCCCCCAAACATGGTACGACCCCCTCCAATGGCCCCTTATCTCATTCCATAGCTGTTACTACACTTATTTCTAAAGTTTGGATTTGTTTTCATGGTTTAGATTCGGCCCACGTTCTGTTGTTGACTAGGATGTTATTATGATACAGTTATGTCAACTTCACTCCTTACAAGCCCCACTCTTACTTCTTCTCTCGCCTGTATTCCCCTTCTTGTGGCATTTGACATTTAGCATGTTTTGTTCTCTCCGTTATATCTCATGTGCAGTCTTTTTTCAGCATTTCCCTTGTGCTCTGTCATCACCAGTTGTATTTGTGCGTGTGTGATTCTCTCCACAGGTGTAGACTTTAACGTCCTAAATTCCAAGTTCTCCTTTGACCTGCTACCTGGCAAAAGAGCCGCAAGGAGAAACAACAGCCAACGCAAGGTGCGTGCATTTTTAGCCAACTGGTTAGATAAATCCTAAGGATTTCTGTGATCCTTTGACTTTTCCTGTAGCGCTACCATGAGATTTATATTGTGGTTTACAGTGAAATGTCTCAACAACTACTGAATGGATTGTCTTGAAATTTGGTACACACATTCATATCCCCCTCAAGATGAATAGCAATAACTTTAGCGAATCCTTGTCATCTAGCACCATCATCAGGTAAAAATCTCAATTTGTTGGGGCGGCCTCTAGCTCACCCAGTAAGAACGTGCGCCGCATGTAAGCTGAGTCCTTTGCAGCAGCGCGGGTTCGAATCCGACCTGCTGTCCTTTGCTGCGTGTCATCCCCCATCTCTCTCCCCCTTTCCTGTCTATCCACTATCACTATCTAATAAAGGGAAAAGTCCCAAAAAATTATCTTTAAAAAAAAATGCAATTTGTCCAATAATGTGGTACATTGGTTTATGACCAAATACCTGCAAAACTAATGGTACTTCCATTTGTGTTTAGTGTTAATTAGCAAATGTTAGCAGCATAATGTTACTGATTAAAACATCCCAGAACCTGTCTTACAAATGTGTCCAAGGCTCCAAGCTGAGGTACTTGTTTCATGTGTGTTTTGTCAGATTGAGGTAATGCATGATTTCCAAGGCAACTGCAGCTCTCTGTATGGATCCACCACTGAAACAGATTCAGAGGCAGAAGACAATCCAGAGCAGGTCACACGGTATGCAATTTTTCTTCTAGCCCACATGATCCTAAATCAGCTAAAGCTTGACCTGTGACTCTACCTTGCTCTGTTTGTGTATTGCATAATCTGCAGCTGTTTGTTTGTGTCCCACATAGGAGTCTTTCTACTTTTTTGTGGTCAGTGTGCACAGTGGCTTTATGTCTTTTCTTGAGCTTTGCATTCAGGTTTTGTGTATTTGTCTCATTCTCTCTCCTTCTAGCCATATAATGAAGGAACTAATAGCTACAGAGAGGATCTATGTGGACGAGCTGCTCTCTGTCCTTTTGGTGAGTTTATTTTAGAATATATTTATGGCATTATGTATTTCCTGTTTTCTCCGATCAAGTTCTCCTCTCCTCTCCTCTCCTCTCCTCTCCTCTCCTCTCCTCTCCTCTCCTCTCCTCTCAGGGCTACAGGGCAGAAATGGAGGACCCATCCATGTCTAATCTTCTTCCTTCAGCTCTACGCAGCCAGAAGGATGTTCTGTTTGGCAACATGCCAGAGATTTACCAGTTCCACAGCAGGCAAGATACACACACATACACACACACACACACACACACACACACACACACACACACACACACACACACACACACAAGCTGTCACAGAGTTGTCCTTGTCTCCCCCTCTTTTCATGCAAATCCAATTTCCTTTTATTTTCCTTCCCATTTAGGATCTTCCTCCAGGATCTGCAGGGTTGCCTGGAGACACCAGAGAGGGTGGGGGCTTGCTTCCTGCAACGGGTGAGAAAAAATGAAGATAAACATGGGAACTTAATGTGAAGTGATATGATATCTAAGTGTGTGTGCGTGTGTGTGTGTGTGTGTGTGTGTGTGTGTGTAGAAGAAGAAGTTCCAGGTGTATGAGCGTTACTGCCAAAACAAGCCTCACTCTGAGTTGCTATGGAGACAGTGCTCTGATTCACCCTTCTTTCAGGTACGTACACACTAAATCTTTATGATTCATGATTACATGATCCACTCATTGTCTCATATTGATGGTATGAAAATCGTTTGGATTAGTGTTGATAGCAGACATAACAATGAGATGTTTAATTGTAAATCTGTTGTTTTTCTTATTTTCAGAACAGAATCCTGTTTTCCAGTTATGCTTTGTGCATTAAAGCAAAATCTGTCTAAAATGAATATCTCTGTCTGCAGGAGTGCCAGAATAAGCTGGACCACAAGCTGGGTCTGAACTCTTACCTCCTGAAACCAGTCCAACGCCTCACCAAGTACCAGCTGCTACTCAAGGTTCTGTTCATCTGAGTCAGTCATTGATAGAGTTCCGTTGAAATGCAGCTCACACCAAGACATGATGTTTAAAAGATTTCGTTTTTAGGCGCTATCATAAAGGCAAACTGTTTTGAGATTACGTGTCCATCATTTCAGAAAATTCTGACTTTTTTTTTTTTTGCATAATGATAGCAGGCATTGAGTGACTCTTGAGAAGCTGTTTTTATCATGATGAGACAAAACAGAGACATTAATGTCATGGCAATCCATCCAATAGTTGTTGAGATATTTCACTCTGGATTAAATTGATGGGCTGACCAGCTGACCTGGTCAGGTCAGTATGCACTTTAATAGGTTTTATTTTAGAAAATAAATAAATATTCCATTCAGATTGATGAATGGACAAAGGGATGATGGCACAGAGAGCCAAGCAGGCACAGAGACAAATTGACAGCATAGACGCTATTTATCCAGACAAAACTGATTTGTATACATAGACGTTGATACAGGCAAACTAGATTAGATAGAATGGAAAACACTGACCTGCCAACCTGTGTCTCTGGCCCTGTTCAGGAGCTGTTGAAGCACTGTACAGAGGAGCGATACCGATATGAACTCCAGGAGGCTCTCAACTCCATGCTGGAGCTGCTGAAGTCTGTCAACGACTCCATGCATCAGATAGCCATCACTGGATATCAGGTACCAACCAGCAAAATCAATAGATAAGACAGAGTTAACAATACTGTCAGTGGATGCCAGATTTATGACACATTATTGTTTTAATCTGAAATGGTCCAATTATCCTGTCTTCAGCACTGTTTTTTCTTGATGTGATTAATATGAGATAAAAAGTCACAAAGTGCTCTACAAAATAAAGCAAATCACTACTACAACTCTGTGCAATCTCTGAGAGACTGAAATATAGTGTTGAATTACATTGCTAATAGTAGTTAGTAGAAAATAGTTTTTATATTCATGTTAAGTGTATGTAATGTGTTTTGTGTGGAACTACATTGAGTATCTTAAACATTGCTATAAAGTGATAGCATTGATTTCTTACTTGTTGTTGCTGTTCATCTATGTTATGTATTTTCTTTCCACCTGTCTGTCCCAGGGTGACCTCAGTCAGCTGGGCCGAGTGGTGATGCAGGGAGGCTTCAGCGTGTGGATCAGCCATAAGAGGGCAGCGGTGCGCATGAAGGAGCTGGCCAGGTTCAAACCCATGCAGAGACACCTCTTCCTCTATGACCTCGCCCTGCTCTTCTGCAAACGCAGAGACGATGACACTTACGACAGGACGCCCTTCTACAGCTTCAAATCCTGTCTCAGAGTAACAATATATAATACACTCACTTTATTAGGTACACCGAGCTACAGCCAATGCAATCCAATTCAACAGCCCTACAATAAATCCTCCCTTTATGAAGCTTATCATATTGTGTTATTTTTGTTGAATTGTATTGCATACTATTGGTGCACATGGTGTAATCCTTGGTTGCAGTTTATAATGAAAATAACAGTAATGATGAGTGATACTGAAATGTAATGATTTTCCTCTCTTTCTGTAGATGAGTGCAGTGGGAATCACAGAAAATGTGAAAGGAGATGTGAAAAAATTTGAAATCTGGTACAGTGGCAGAGAAGTAGTGTACATAGTTCAGGTATTTGATCTTTTGCTTTTTGCTATTTTCTATCTCTGTTTTGTGTGTTTCAGTGTCTGTACCTTTAGCTTATTAACTCAAACCTCTATTGTGTTATGGTATCTGTACTTTGTGTGCTTTGTGTGCTTTGTATGCTTTGTGTGTGTGTGTGTGTGTGTTTGTGTTTGCTTGCGTGCGTGCGTGCATGCGTGTGTCTAGGCTCCCACACTGGAGGTCAAAGTTGCCTGGCTGACAGAGATTCGAAAAATTCTCACCAACCAGCAGAAAATGCGCCAAGGTTTCTATCACTGCTATAATTCATTCGCTGCCTCTACTGTATGTGTACATCATTTTTTGAAATGCCTGATTTAATTTAGTTTGACATAGATTCCTCCCAAGAACATCCCATAGACATATCAGATTCAGACTCCATTTTCTCATGAAGGTTTTAGGGTAGAATCCAGTTTGTTGTTTGGATGATTCAATTTCCCTATATGTATTATATCTGTGTCTTATGTCCCCTCTCCTTTTCTCAGATGAGACTCCTCTTTCAGACAACCCTCCTTCTGACAGGTGACTCTTTCTGCATGACCTCCCTATCGTCCTCTGTATCAGTGTATGACCTCCTGATGTGTGGTGGTGGGAATGGGTCAACTCACTTTTAATCAATTCAGAAATTGATTTAAAACTTGCATTAAGGAAGATATGTACCTCACCTAAAGTGTTAATGATGGATATTCAATTTCTGAAATGATAATCAAATAACCCCTCAGTTTCACCCACATGCCACCCTAACTTTGTTTTTCTTTCTCAAAACAAAGCATCATGTTTAAGTACACAGGATTTTAAAGTTATTGAATGAGTTTGTATGTGTGCAGTGTGTGTATATGTGATTGTATTAGCATCTTTGTCACTACCCTTCAGAACTGGTATTCATGACTACGTTGACAAGTCCTGCAGGTGGCTTTAACACTGTCTGTAGTGCTGAATCTCCAAGCTGCTGAATTTCAGCACCATGGAGAGCACTAAGCCCTGCATCTACTGTAATGCAAAGACCAAATTCTTTAGAAGTTATGTTAATGATCCTGGGGTTAAGCAAGCATTTAAATACCACAGGGTGAGTAAAGGTGTTAGGTGTTTCTTAAGAGACAACTACCAAATTATAAGTCAGTGAAAATTGTTAAAACACTATTAGTTTGCCAAGATCTTACAGTTGTTGCGCTGATGTTTGTTAGTCATTGGAAGCACTGGTTCTCTAGGATAGTGTGGAAAATAAATTAACAATAAACAACTTGTAATTGGCTTATTATGCAGGAAAATTATTAACATTGGCACACATTTATTTGGGGTGTCAAATATTTAAAGACCATGGTGCAATTTTAGAACTTAAAATATTTACTGTATATATTTCTTTTTCAACAAATTCCATGAACACCAACAATCAAGTGATCCTACTAATAATTATTGTTTATGTATCCAAAGCCTGATATAGGTTCTTCTCCTGTGCCATATACCTCCTTTATTGTCTAAAACCAATTAAAAACATACCAATGAGCCACACTGTTGCTATGGATGACATGTTCCTTAATCACCAAAGATAAGAGCACTGTCTTATATTTAGTCAACCCTACATACACCATCCTGCTGCCGTAAATACTAGCGCACCAAATGTGTATTAATCTGGGGCTGAAAATAGTCCCCGAAAAATGCGGTATTTCCTCCTGTTTTTCAGAAATGTTTGGAAAAACTACAGTGCCCAGCTGTTTTAAGAAATTAAAGAGCCTTTTAAAAAAAATCAAACTGTATATTTGTGACTCATTTTTAAAGATTCACATCTTCAGTTGTGACTAATGGACCTAGGTCTAGGGAATTTAGAAGGTACTGAGAGACAGACTTACCCATTGTTGGTTTTGGTCTTTTCATGGGGTTTGTTGATAATATAAAATAATGACAGCCTTGCCCGTTTAGTGGATACACTCACAAAGGCTCACAGTTCAGTTGTCAAAATATCTGAGCATGGGATAATCATATTCAGAGATTTGTGGAAAAAGATGGAGGATGACTATGAATGTTTGTCACTTTTTGAATGATTTGTGTACATGGTATGTGTAGGTCACATAGCATTTGTAAATAATTAACATGTTTTTACTTTATTTAGGAGATAGGTAGGCTTTAACGTATTCAGACAAAGTGACTTTCAAACATTTGTCTGTGATTGTCTTAATTTTATTTCCATATGTTTGACTATATGGAACAACCATCACCACACTGTGGATTATTTGCAAATGCTGTTTAATCAAGGCCTTGTATGTGTGCAGAATACTATGTGAAGTAATATTTCCATATATAGCAGCGCTCTCTGATATAATTGATATTTGTGTTATAAATTCAAACATCGAAATCAGACGCTGAAATATATGTGATTGTGAACTTAACGGAATGCTGTTTTAATTTACAGAATGTGGATGAGCTTGTTTTGTGACACCGTGGTTGTTGTTCGTTCGTTTTTGTTTGTTGTGGTCGTGTCTTGTTCCCATGGGGATGCGGTTTAGTGCATCAGAGATGTGTGTGTCGTGGGGCGGAGCATCGGTGGGAGGCTGCTCAGCGTGTCTCCCTGTTCCTCACAGCTCCTCTGCAACAAACCACTCCCACAGGCTACGATGGGAGGAGTCAATACACACTAGCCCCGCCCACTCGGAACCCGTGGTTAACTCACCTCAACGCAGTAAGTTGCTATGGCAGATTACACAAAAAGTCGAACACACAATTACTTCATATGGTCAGCCTTTCTTAAGTGGTTTCTCTCAACTTTCAACTCCAACTTTACTTTAAACTCGACATTGTTCTCGAGGGGAAATTTGCCTTGTAGCCTGCGGAAACATAGAACACACAAGTTAAATATTAGATACGTAAAACATAATAAAATGCTATAAAACCTTCAACACAGAATCAAGGGCATTTAACCCTTTGATGGTATGCAATAGAAAAAGTAATGACCGACTCTACCATGGAGTTGTAGAAGTGTCATGAGTTTTCCACACATCCCAAAGCAGCTCATTGCTGAGCTTTTTTATTTATTTTTTAATTTTTTTACAAATTGTGATAGTGTTAGCATTGCATGTTAGCTGGTTTTTGAACCTGTCCAATGACCTGACCCTTAATAATGGTCTCAATGGGAGTGCTTTAAAGTCACAACACATATATTCACATTTCCTGCAGCAGAAGGTTTGTTTGGAATACACAGAAGAAGAATTTTGTAGTTTCATGATCACCCTGTGTTTGTGTGTTATTTTTGAAAGTGGAGTCAAAGATCATGGAATATTAGTGATTAAAAAGTGTAGTGCTACCGTTATTAGTTGTCTTGTCACCTGCAGCTTGGCCTGTTCCTGCACACTCAGTGGCGATCTGTGAGGGCCTGGAGGACTGGGGTGCAGCTACAGACCTCTCCAACCTATCGGACTCAGACGAGGAGGATCAGCCCGCCCCCCTGGTGAGAGTTTATTACGGTCATGGCACAGGTAGTATTGAAGAAATGATTTGTTGTTATGTCTAGGGGCATTTATGAACACTAAGCCTTGCAGCTATACCAGTAGTGCCAAGTGCCATCGGTTGCCGAAAACCAAGGATACAGGTCTTGCCTAAACCCCGGTGAGTTCGACTTGACTCCCGATGTATGGCCTCCCTCAACTGGGTGGTGGGACCGGGCCCAGAGTCCCTTCGCATTGCCAACCGTACACTGATGACCGACACCTTGGTGGGCAAACGCAGACCAAAATACTTTGGGATAAGGCATATAAGTCTAAATCCTAAATTGGTAAAAAAGAAACTGTACTCGGTCTATGTATCTGTCTATCTATATATTATCCATATATATATATATATATTATCCATATCTATATATTATCGATAGATAGATAGATAGATAGATAGATAGATTGATTGATTTAGGACTGTTGTGCATGTGGAAAAGTATCAAAATGCACCGTTCTCCTGCATTTTACTTGTCTTTCTTCTGTTCCAGGTGGCGGGCAGGTACAGGGTCATGGTAGAGAGCAGCATGGCCAGCATGGATGACATCATTTTTAACTGCGGGGACGTCATCCAGCTGCTGCATGAAGAATTGTCGGGAATGTGGTAAAATAGGCTACTTGTTTCAGAAATGTTGATTACGCACAAATTTAAATTGAGATGCAAACAAACTTGGAGATGTTGTCTGTGTTGTGTTTACGTGTGTAATCACAGGATGGTAAAGAATATAAGTCGTGGGGAAGAAGGGCGTGTTCTATCTGAGGACCTGCATAGGATTCTGGGAGAAACATGCTAAGAGCCAATCAGAACAGAGGATAGAAGAAATACTTCATCAACTTCCTGACCAAAAGGGGGCATCTGACTGCAAAGACGTTCAGCAGATCAACAGATTGAAGCACATCAACTGCATATTTAACTACTGTGACACTTTGACCTCAGAAGGCTGTAAACTACAGAATGGACCTCAGACTGTAGCAATACAAAGCACATATGTGGGATCTTTTTATTTATTTATCTATTCCAGCAGTAATTCAGTAGATTATTTAGACTTGGGGTTGTAACTGAAGACGTTGAACTTTTTTGTCTTCAAGTTTTATCATTTCTATTTTCTTATGAAATATGACAGAAATCATGCATATGCCTACTAACATATCATTACTGTTCATGTGCCAAACAGCGCAGCTAATTATTGTGGCTTCTTTTTGTATAACACTGTAAAATAGCTATACCTTGTGGTGTCATTGTTTGCAATACATTTAAACCCTCTTTCTTTCGTACAGCAGCCAGCTACGTCACTAGAGGGTTTGCATGTGATGTTACCGTATGCCAAAATCAACATGGTTACTCCACCTCTCAGTGGCAAAAGCAAACATTCAGCATCTGCTTGGTGCGTTCACATGAAGAACAAGAAAAAAAAAACAAGGCAAGATCAGACTATGCAGCAATATTCAGTCAAGGTCTCGCCATTCATAGCAGCCATAGTGGGTTTGTTTTGCCACTCAGTGGTGTTGGTTATGGATGTATATGTGAAAATCTCATTGCATACCCTCTATAGATATTTTTCAACATATAGCAGGAAACGTACAGGTGTAATTAATAAGATAAGTAATGTGACCAATTTTGTCTCGCATTTCCAGACCCCTCCACAGCCATATGTCAATGCTGGAGTATAGTCTACTTACACCGCTTATCAATTCTGCGATAGGGTAAAAAAAACTCTCTGGCTTGTTTGTATTTCTTTAAACCAATCACAACCGTCCTGGGCAGCACTAAGCCCCAGATGCAACAACTGTGCCATTGCTAAATAGATCGCGGAAAGGGGAGAGACAGGCTTTATCCCAGCATTGTACATCCATTGAGCCAGTTATATCAAAATTACTCAGTTGGAGATTTCAGTGGAGCAGAGCCTTTGTTAAGGTTATTCGTTCCACCTGTTCTTCTCCTGCTATGACAAGTGAAAAATGTTTCCTGTGAAAAAAGGTCTATTGATGCACCACTCTTTCAAGTTGAAATATCTGGGTCTGTGGAAAGTACTGCAGTACTTAGGCAGGATAAACGGAAGTGTACCACTACACGATGTCTACATTGGCTTTCAGTGTAGCTGGTTGTTGTAATTCAGTGGTTGTCAGGCAGCTTTGATAAATAAATTGTAGATATTTAAAAAGTGAATTAATTTGCCAATTTATTCTTTACTTTTGCTGCTATTGACAGTGATAATGTGGTGTTATAATAATGGTGTTATTTTTGTCAACATTTTTCCTTTGAAATTTGTGGATTTTTTGATTGGTGATAATTCTGCAACTCTTCCATCAAATTAATCTCCTCCTCCTCAGCTGCAGCTGTTATTACCACTGAGATGACACAAGCTTTATTGTTCGCTGCTCTGCAAGGACAAATCACTGCACATGCCTATTGCTTTATTTCTGTCTTTACTGCTATTCTACACCAACAGGGGAACTATGCTCAGTGCTACAGTAGGTAGTAACTGTAAATAGTGTAGAATTATAATTGCCAGGTGAACTATTAGAGTTACATTGTGAATTACTAAATTACATGTTGATTTTTAATTTAGAGAGCTGATCTAATGAGAAAAACATTCACAGGAGACCATTTTAACTTAACTTAAACTTTTAAACTGCCTGGTTTTAAAAATGATTTTCTGTACACTGTTCCACAGTTTTGAGCAACTTTCAAACAAAGTGTGATAAGTGGTTATGAAAACACTGACACTTTACCAGCTGAGGGTTATTCCCTGAAGAGCAGACTGATGCAGTATAATTACTTAAACTGCTGACAGTTTTTCAGTTAACTGTAAATATGTGAATGGTAAAAATCAAAATTTTAGATGTTAAACACAATGTTGGACAATAGCCGTCTAAATGGTGAAACTTTTATGGACAGTCAGATGTTGACACTCAGCTATCAAGTGACAAAAGGTACATTAGATTCCTGCAGTATTTTGCTGCATCTCTGGGGACTATATTATTCTAATCCAGCTGGTAACACAGTTAAGATGAACTTTAACACTGAATAAAGATTCATTCATTTTCACCCACAGTTACCTTATAGTCACTTGATAGTGAGTGACAGACTAGACAGACTAATCTAAATAAGATGTGACCCATTAATGTGTAACATTTTATTATGTTTAATTTATTTGAAATCCACCCATGCTAACATCAGACGTTCTCAATGGTAAGGATATAATATGACTTTTCCACAGTACCTTTAACTGGTGTTCGCTGCTTTTGCTCATTTTAAATTATTGTAATTTTTATTGTAAATTATAATGCCAAATATATACGATTATTTTCCAAAATATAAGCATATTATTTGATTTGATTCAACATGACTGATGTGATTTATTCCCTATATAAATAATATAGTATACTTACCTACTTACTGACAGAGCTTTATAAAGTGAATGCACCCACACAGGTGTTTTCACTTATCTTGCCTGATTAGGCCTATGTTGGTGTGTACAGACTACACTTGAGTGACATTTCCCTAACTCTGCTGCTAGTTTTGTTGCAACTGTTAGGATGGCCCGGGACAGCTCACACCTTTATCATCCTTATGACGTGGTCACACCAAAATTCACTACCTAAATATTTATTTCAGTGATAAAGAGGGCAAGGCATACTAAGTTTCTGTTGCAAACTGATTCTACTGTACCTTTTAAATCTTTTTTTATGGCAGAGATGTTGACATGACATACCAAAGTGTAATTAATCAAATTAACCAGGGATACACTGAAATACACTTAAATGAACTGAGCCACGGTTAACTGTATTAATTACACTTGTGCTTTTCTGGCTGTGACAAGTCAAAATGTCTGCTGTGAAAAAAGGCCTTTTAAACTTTAAACTGTAAAAATCCCAACACTCACCAATGCACCAGTTTAACAGGGAGGGTGAGATTGATCTATCAAGATGTTTTGATTGTTTACAGTTTATTATTGTTCATGCAACATGAGGAAATAACCCAAGGAGCAAAACAGGAGCCATTCCACATGGTTGTGCTTACTGCAACACCATCAAATGTAGACTTCTAAACGTGTTGTTTTCTGTTATTATTACATTTTGCATATTGTAATTGTATCTAAGTAAATTTTGCCCCGCTCAACTTTAATCCAAGCAGAGGTCTAATCAGCAAAAAGTGAAAACACCTGTGTGGTGAGCAGGGTCTTTAAGATTGAGGAACATAAAATGAAATTTAACATTTGCTTTAGCATCTCAAAATTGCATTTAATATTTCCTTGTGCATCCAATTTCAATTCAAACATTGGATGAAGAGCTAGAAGGTATTATTTAGCAATATTTCAACAGAAAAATATCAAATGCTCAGATATTTTAATTACCTTTTATTAAAGAATTCAAATGAACATGCTTCAGTAGGAGAAAACGCTTTCACTTCCTCTGTGTGTTTTGTTGGCTGAAAGCTGTGTTTTCCCTTGTCAGTTGTTAACTGGGATACCTGTTGTCTGAGTGATCCACGTGTAGTACCGTGAGACTCGGGTGTAGATGCCATACTTCCCATCCATGGCACACTCCTCCCCCCAGCTGACGATGCCTGTCAGGAACCAAGTGCCTTTATAATTGGAGGAATGCGGCCCCCCGCTGTCCCCCTGGCATGAATCCTTCTTTTCAGTTTGGTAGCCAGCACAGAACATATAGCGTGTGATGTGGTCCCGGCTGCTCTTTTTACAAATGGGGCGTTCCACGTAGGGGACCTCCAACTTCTGAAGCTTGCTGGAGTCAGGGCCTTGAAACTTAAGCTGTCCCCAGCCGCTTACCAGAGAGCTGCTGGAATCCCTCAATAGTTTCTCTGTAAAGTCTTTTGGTCCCAGGCAGATGGGACGGCGTTGGTTGGACAGTTCCACCGGACTGGCAAGTTTAAGTAGAGCAATATCATTGTTATAAGGTGACTTCTTACCATCATAGAAGGGGTGGATATGCTGCTCTGCTATCATATGGTCTCGCTCTGGACCCTCAACCTTGTTCACATCATGTTCACCTAGAAGAATAGATGAATGTATATGCAATTGTATTACTTTCTGCACCAGGCAATATGATTGGTCTGTCATCTTCTGATCTTAAATCTCAGATGTCAGTGTGTCACTGAATGCACCAACAACAAAGAGGCTACTGCATTAACCCACAATAATAAAATCATTGATAAAAGCAGAGTAAATGTTCACCATTGGATTATCTATCTCAAGTGTCAAGTATCTACAAGTAATTTTTTCATATATGAACTGTAACTAGGGATGTCCCTATCAGGTTTTTTTGCCCTTTGATTTTGAGTATCTACCGATACCGAGTCCCGATCCGATACTTCTATAAAATATAAAAAAAGAATAAAGAAGAGCGAAAAAACAGATCCAGGATGTTCCTTATTTTTTATTTAATTCACCTTATTTTAACATTCAACAACTCTGTTAACAAACAGAGCACTTCTGTTACATATCTCACAGTTTGCTATGGCAATGTTGTTGTCATCAACTTTATAATACCTCCAGACCGCAGACATACTCGCGCTTTCCGCTTCAAGCTGCTTCCGTGTTCTACTTTGCTAGCATTTAACCAATAGCGTCTCTGCAACAAAGTGATGTCATGCCGCACGCGTTACTGTTTCTGTATGGAGTCAAAAGGGTCTAACTCTGTGCCACCGCATAACTATAGATGTGTTAAAAAATAATGAGAATATATATACATATATATCCGAGTCCTGATCGGGAGGTAACGTCCGATTCCGATCGAGCCTGAAACCACGTGATCGGGCCCAATTTCTGATCACGTGATCGGATCTGGATATCCCTAACTGTAACCATTGGCTTCCTGGAGGATGGAAAGGTTATGCTTTGGGAAATAGTCAGCAGTAATTTGTAGTTATTGGGATAAAGTGGTGGAATGTAACTAAGTAGGCTACTCAAGTATTGTACTTAAGTACAAATATGAGGTACTTGTACTTTACTTGAGTCTTTTCTTTTCTTGCAACTTTCTACTTCTACTCCACTATATTTTAGAGAGAAATATTGTACTTTTTACTCCACTACATTCATCTGACAGCTTTATTTCCTAGTTACTTTACAAAGTAAGATTTTTGCACACAAAACACATGTAGTTTATAAAATATGATGTTTTATTACAAATTAAACTACCCAACAACGTCCTACAAGTACAGTTGATAGCCGCTTAAACACTTAATGAGAGAACTGTTTTGATTGTTCCCAGTTTTCTAAAATGTGAGGATTTTCCTGCATTTTTCTTTTAATACTTTAAGTACATATTCCTGATGATACCTATATACTTTTACTTTAGTAGCATTTTCATAACTGACACGGTCTTTTGAAACTAACATGACATTAAATGTAATGATAAAGTCCAGTGTGTCCGTACTGTACTTTAGGGATGTGGATCAGAGATTTGGAATATTAATATATAGATAACACTTGTTTTTCCTACCCACTCTGACGAAGACATCCCGTGTAGCATAATCAGGGTGCGTCAGACAATGGGCAGCAGTGAGGATCCATAAATCACTGAGCAGAGATCCTCCACAGAAAGACACCCCTTTTTGAAGGGTGGCTGAGTGATACATCAGGGCAACCTGCAAACACACATACAAACACAGTAAGCATACAAATGGCGAAAGAGCGTCATAGCACATGCTGCCTCCTTGTCCCCTTCTAAACTTCTGAATCTTCCCATTTTATCTTCTCCATCCACCCTGTTTCCTCAACACTACTCTATTATTTTGTCTCTTTATCATTTGCCTTTTGTATTTTTTTCCAGGATGATTAGCCTGGTTGACACCAGACCCTTCTCAGTTGTAACTGAGAGTGGGTCTGGGCAAGGTTCATTCACAGCTCATTTCCAAAGGGGTGTCACCAATGGACACCGCTCAAAAGCCTCTGGGCGCAATTGGATAGTCCTTCAACTAATCAGATCAACGATCCGGGTGATGTAGCAGCGACAGCTGCGCTAGCGTTATCGTGTAAAGCCTGCCTCAACGGTTGTAATTGGTGCCTCGATTTGGAAAAATTGGAAATGGGCTTGAATGGGCTCTTGGCCAGACTGACTTGCAGAACAAATTTCAAATATGCCAGAAGTTTGTCAGGGTTTTCCCAGGCTACAGGGTGACCTCTGTGCTTCTTACTGTAAATGGAAAATCCAGCAGTTTCGAATTGAACCTTCATAAATTTGAGGGACATTCGAGAGATGGAGTCGGAACAGTCAGTTCAAGCTCCAAACCCCGGCATCCTTGATGTCCCATAATTCAACTCAACAGCATCTTTTTTTAAATCCTTTATTCTGACTCCAGTCTTTTCCTCCTCTACTCACATCACCTCCCATACTATATTTTCTTCCCCAGTGACCTGGAAGAGTTGGAGTAGAAAGAGATTGTGGACAATCATCTGCACTGCTGTAGTGACCATATGCAGGAAATCACATTTTCCAAATGAAGCTTAAGGTTTTTTTTTTACCTCCCTGGATGGAAGAAAGCAAAAACCACATAACTGCATTCTATCTGTGAACATCATCCATTTGCCTTCAACTCATCCCCATGTCTATATTCTGCACCCCAAACAGTACAGTACAGTACCTGCCAAGGTATCTCTCCAGGAATGGCCTCATTGCCTCCCACAATCCTCTGGTCAGTGTTGTCTTGTTCTATGATGGTAGGCAGTGTGGGGAAGAAAGCCCAGGAAGGCAGCTGCTTTTTCTCTGTGGGTGTTTCAGTGACATTGCTTGCCTCCCCACTGTTCATGGCAATCTCTGCTGGATTTACAGAAGAGCTTGAATCCGACCTCACTGATCGTTTTTTGACTACAGAGGCCACAGAGGCATTGGCCAGGTCTGATTCATTTGAAGGCAGGTCGTAGTAGTCATAAAGCTCTGTTAAATAGTCAAAGTCATCTTCCAGGGTGTCACTGGAATTGTTTTTTGTTTCAGAGCTGTGTGTTGTGCTTGAGGACCGTGGGGTTATGATGGACCTGGTGACGGAGGTGGAGGACAAGGTCACACGACCACAGCTGAATTGTTCTGAGGGGGAAATGAAGGCAAAATAAAGAGGGAGATATTCTAGATTTGTCTCTTAGACATCATTACATATTAGTGTCAAATTTTTCCACAGCTGGGATGGTTCTCTTGCAGCCCTTTGGTTATTTTGTCAAAGGTTGAGGTTACAGCCCTGGCTTTGCACCATAGGCAGATTCAACCAATGGCTATTTCAATTATGGGGGTTCAGTCTTTCCACACAGTTGTTATTTTGAATACTCTGGAGCCTGAGTAAATACAGTACCAAGAGGACCATTTGTCATTTAACAACATGCATGTGGGAAAATACACAAAAAACATAGTGGAAATACATGTCTCAAGAATTCAATTTTAATGTTTGCCCCTTTGTTAGCTGTGTGTCAGTGTGACTAGCTGACTTATTGATTTTGGTGCATGGGAAATAGGTTTTAGGTAAGAATTTGACATGATTAAGCAGGAGGTTAGAGATGGGTATGTTTACTGTAGATGTGTGTTTTCTGTGGTTACGGTAAATGTAATCAGAGGTTGGTTGCATCTGTTTGTGTTGAAGACGGATTTGTTTTATAGTTTTCTGTGTGGTTATCTACCCAGAGTATTCACACTGTCAACAACCTCCATAAATTATGTACTGTTTTTGACAGCTTTAAACTGCAATGCACAGTTTATGAACCAGTCTGGGATCCCTAAATGGAGACCAAAGTGATAAGAAGTGTAGCATGATTCCAGCTTTCTGTGTTATTGCTGTTTAAAAGGCAGCTTGTATATCACTTTTAAGGTCTGGTTTGTGACCGTCCGTAAGTGAGGAAGTTTAAGTACAGCAGCTGAAACCAGGATTTCATGAGTTGTAATTTAGTATCAAAATGTATACAATGGAGTTCCATGATTTTTTTTCCATTTGTTTACAGATGTGACATAGACTATGGTTACTTTTCATCACCTTCCTAAAATAATGGCCTAAGTCATTTTTTCAGGTTTTTCAGAAAACACAAAAAACTAAATGGCCTAAGTCACACACTTGACTTAGGCCATTATACTAAAGGTGTGGAATCACAAGACCTGTTCAACTGAGGATGTAGGCAATTTTACCAGAGGTGGCTAGCACCATGAGGAGATGATTTAGGAAAAAAAAATCATTTTTGTCAAAAGTAATTTTTTCAGTTTTTTCAGAAAACACAAAAAACTAAACGGCCTAAGTCACACGCTTGACATAGGCAATTATACTAAAGGTGTGGAATCACAAGACCTGTTCAACTGAGGATGTAGGCAATTTTACCAGAGGTGACCAGCACCATGAGGAGATGATTTAGGCAAAAAAAATACTTTTTGTCAAAAAATGACATAGGCAATTATTTTAGGAAGGTGACATTTTGTGTAGGCATTATACTTTAATTAGCTATGCAGTGATGGAAAGTAACTAAGTAGCCTACATTTACACAAGTACTATTTTTTCTGCTACTTTATACTTCAACTTCAACTCATTACATTTGAGAGGCAAATGTTGTGCTTTTTAGTCCATAACATAGATTTTAATTTAATTTATACTCTTTATTGATCCCCAATGGGGAAAATTATAAAGCTTATTTCACTAGTTACTTTACAGATTCAGAATATTAAAACAAAATATAATCAACTGATAAATGGTGATGTATTGTTATAGATTAAATTACCCTGCGGTATAGTTAAATTAAGCTCCACCTTTACCAGCGGCATCATGAAAGTGACACAACACATTAATGCATCACTTATCAAGTACAATACAATGATATAATATATACTACACCATATATTGATGCCAATACTGTTGTACTTTTACTTAAGTATAATTTTAAATGCAGGATTTTTGTCTACACTTTGGTATTGTATCACTTATTCTATCACTGAACATGTATGCACTCTTTATTCAGTCAGTTGTATTGTGTGTAGTGTAGCATTTAGAGTGTAAAATAGAGCATAACAATTAGAGCTGTGTTGAGAGTTACAAAAAAATAAAAATTAACTTGTAAATATATGCTCAAAACACCTGAACAACCAATTTGCGGAATGTCGTGTATGGGTTATCATTTTATTTTACCTGTTGGTTCACAGCTCTTCTTGTCTGGCCCGAGTTCGTAACCAACTGCACACTGACACACAGGTATCTTCTCCTTCATCACACAGAAATGGGAACATCCACCGTTGTTGACCAAACACTGCTTGGACACCTCTGGAAACAGGCGGCAGCAGAAGCAGAATGAATGTCTTTTATGTGTTCTTTGACCATCTTAGCAACCACACTGATGATATACATGTTAGCAAAAAAAGAAAGTAAAGATCCTTGTTTGAGTTTTTCATATACAGGCTGTCACACTCACCGATCTCACAGTTCTTGCCGTCGAAGTTTGGTTTGCAGTAGCAGACGTATGAGCCGATTCCGTCTTCACATTGACCTCCATTTTGGCAGGGGGGTGGTTTACACTGGTCACCATCTACACACAAAAAACATAAAACATACACCATCATGTTCAGAGGGGACGGTGTGCTTTAAATTCAGAGTAACTGACTTGTGTTTTACTTGTCTTACCGCTGTAGCTGGCCCAGAATGTCATCTGAAATAGAAACATAGAGATTAATTACAAAGCTCAGAGTTCCGCCATTACTTTATTACAGTGGGAGAATATATATATATATATATATATATATATATATATATATATGTGTGTGTGTGTGTGTGTGTGTGTGTGTGTGTGTGTGTGTGAAACCTACAGTTTTTTCATCATCCTCAAACACCTCCCTGGCCTCCTCCATCACGCAAGTTTCCTCTCTACACTCCCGCTCCAAGTTGGCTTTCATAAAGATTTCTTCACCATGGCCACTGTTGTACCTACGCAGGCGACGCAGCACCGTGTCTGCCGCCTGCTGAGGCACAAACACAGCTCCTAAAAGGCAATAGAAGACAATGTGGAAATTATTAAACCAGCTCTGGCATCATTCTCCAGCAGTACCCCTAAAAACTATTGGATCCACCCTCGAGTAGAACACCAGCACCAGTCCCTTTCATCTATTTGTTAAACAATCACAACCATCTTCACTGGTGTCAAGCTCTCTCATGAGTTTAAAAAGGAAAACTAAACCAGACTCCAATCTGTTTTTTGGTAGTAAGTTAATAATAATCTTTTGTTGAGTATCAAACACTCCCTTCCTTATAGACTTAAAATATGGGTGTAAAAGTTGGTAGTTTCCTTCATAGTTGGGAACAGCAGCTTTTAAATTCACAGTTGTTATAATGGATTCCTATGGTGAAAAATTGGCCAGATTTACAGTTGCAAAAAAAGCATAAATAGTGCCCTTAAACTTCTTAAACCAGTTTTTCCAAAACACAGCTATTTGCACTCCTTCCTACGTCATTCTATCCCCATCGATTAAGCTCCAAAGCTCTGCAGGAAGTAACACAGCCATATTTTGAAGAAACAACATTTTTGGCACATTGTATCACATCTGCTGTCCTCTACAAAAGAGAAAATGACACTTCTTACAACATTTCAAAACTACAGGGAATGAGATTTTTGAGTGGCATCACATACTTGGGGTCAGAGATCAGGCTTTTTAAAAATTACCCACGGACTTCCAGCCTCTTCCTATATTTTTACGTCTCTAAAAATTGGTTCTGCCTACCTAATCCCTACCTGCTGTTCTATCATTTACCTGTGTTTTCCTCTGTGATTTCAGCAGCAAGTCCGTACACCACCAGCATTAAACCAACAATAAAAAAAGTCAGTAAAGAAACTCTGGCCATCTTGTCGTTGTCAGTTGTTCGTCTGCTTTTGCCTGTAGAGCCAAAGCCTGAACTTATAGTGCCAGAGAGACAGATCCACCACTCCAAAGTACAGCAACACACTGTTTGCTCACCTGGGAGGTCACAGAGAGTGTGTGTGTGTCTGTGTGTGTGTGTGTGTGTGTGTGTGTGTGTGTGTGTGTGTGTGTGTGTGTGTGTGTGTGTGTGTGTTGACATTACCAGCTGTTGATCCATGTTGTTTATAATGATGCGCCTTGTCTGATAAGCAGCTTTGCAGCATGGCTTACGTGACGATTTCAAATGGGGTTAACGCATAAGTGTTCCTATATTTGTGAGCACCAGCATTCATCTCATACATTCCCTAGTCTCTAACACAAAACCATTACAACTAAGAAATGGCTGACAAAGACTAATGTGTCCAGAATTTAAACTGTATCACCATTTGAGTGAACAAATGTAACTGTAAATCCAGGTAGGCAAATCATCTTCAAGTCATTTAGATAAAGCAGAAGACACTGAAAATATAATTCAAACTCCATAGCTGGTAATGCAAACACACCAAAGTAAAGAACACCTAAACTCCATGCTTGATCTTGAGTATTAAATGCTTTTGTATTAGACTGTGAGTTACACCGGGTGTGGCTGCGGACAAATCACTGTGACTAACAGCCTGGTCAGCTGGCCTTGGGCCAGCAGCTCCTTCGCAACAGCCCTTGTGGTGACTTATTGGCTGAGGCTGATTTAAATTGGAGGGTTGCATCTCTTTTTTAGGGCAACTTTTGCAATTCATCCCCCTTGGAAAATATAGATTTTACATTGCAAAGAATTACTAACAATTAGCACATTCACCGCCTATTTGGTAACCATTATGCGTAAATCACTTCCTGCTGATTAGTATCTCGAGACAAGATCTGTCAGTGCCGTTAACACTGGCTCAGCAGTGGAGGAGGGGGCCACTGATGTCGAGCATCTCACATGTAAACGCACAGAGAGACACAGGGCAAAGTGGGTTAAAACCAGGAAAAGCATGCTGGCTTAAAAAGCTTGTTCCCCAGTGTGCAGAATCCCATCCAGACTGTGTATTATTACATGACTGCTCAGATCAGCATTTACATAATCTGATTGTCTTTATTATGACCAGACTGAGGAAAAACAAAATTCATAGTAAAAAAAACAGGATTCATTTTCTGCACATAGCAAGTGAAATCATGGCTATCAATTAAGTATGGCAAGTTTTGACAATTAATTTGTTAGTAAATATTGTGTGGTGTCTTGGTTTTGTTGTGTTTACTGTACATAGCTGTTGAGATATATTGTATGCTTTTCTGAGACTTTTTGAGAAGTTCTCCTGAGAATCCTTTTATATTTTGCTCAACTCTTGAAGCATCATGAAGCATCAGTAGTCCCTTTTGTCGTCCATATAATTGATGTAAATGCAGAGATGGTGCAGCGAGGAAGGCTACGGACACAGACCTAAGATCAAGTCAATAACCTGTTTTTTTCATGTCACCCTCTCATCAATCAATGAAGAAATGTCCTCTCTCCTTCCCAGTATGACCACACAGCTGTTTACCAGCCAGTATATGACTCATGAGGTCAATGTTTCCCTCCTTGTCAATACTGAGGGTTGTACTGCTGACCTCAGATCAGCTTACAGTGAGAGCAATATGTGGTTGGCAAGTTACACAGCAAATATGACTCATGTAACTGAGGATTTGTCAGGTTTTTCTAAATTAGCTCCAGCTACAGGCTCTAGGTTTTCACTGTGTTGAGAAGCAATAGGAAAATGTAATGAGGGATATTTCACCAATGACAGGAACATATTTCAGAGGCAGATAATTAAACACCTCTTCTATGCTTGACACTTCATCTGTTATAAGCTGACTTGGTGTGATTTAATTAACCCTACACATCTGTTACACCAAGGAGGTTAAAAAAGCCCAAATGTACTTTACAACTATACATTAATGGAAACATATTCAAACTGTATTTAAAAGTAATTATGTTCATTTTACAAGTATGTTGCAAATGAGGGCTCTGTTTGTTTGCATGGTTTCTACTTTTCTGGGAGCCTTGTATTAAGAGTGGGTTCTGCTGATGGGAACAGGAGCAGTATGTGGCACTTTTTGTTCCAATAGAGCAGCTGGTCCCAGAACAGTAATCCTCCAGAGGAGGCCCTGGCAGAGGGCCAGCTGTGCTTTGGTCTGATGGTTCATTTAGTAGCTGGAGTCAAAAAGCCACGGCAACTTGACGTCATAGACCTGTTATAGTACAAGAGTCAGAAACACTTGTCAGACAAGACAATGTATGCTGTCAGTAGGATTTAAAAACAGCAGAAATTAATCTATTGCAAGATACTTTGAACATTGGTGCAAATCATTCTATTAAAGATGTGCAGTGCATGATATAATCACTATATATTAAACCAGCAGGCCTCAATCAGGAGTTAGATTTCACTTCTTTTCAAGGTAAAAAAAAAAATGCTATTTAATATTATGTTATGTTTTTGTTTTTGTATTTTATCTATAGTATTTAGGGGGTTATGGTATGCATGGTATGAAAGTCATTTATATTTTTATTTGATGTTTTCGTATTTGATTGTATTTTTTATTTATATTACAACTTTTTCATATTATTTTATATATATTTTTACCTGTATGTACCTCAAAATACATTATATAAGCATGAGGCTCTATCTTATTTAAATGTTGAAAAGACTTCAGATACTCTAAAACACACTAGGGAAGAAGCAGTTTTCAGGCAAGATAAAATGTAAGTGTATCCCACTTCTGCCTCGATAAAAAAGCACAAATTGATTAAACGATCAATGAACTAACTGATTTGCATAGTGTTAAGACTGCTGAGTTTGCAGGTGGATCTGCATTTATCAGAGTGAAGACAACATTGTGAATATGGTGACCGTCTTTAAGTCTGTGAGAGCCAAGATGTGCATCCTATTGTACCCCCCAGGAGAATCAGTCTAATTTTACATCAGTATCTAGGACTTTCTGACTGTCTGTAATTGTATGAGTTTATAAAGATTATGATTTATTTTTATTCAATCCAGTACCACATTCTAACAAAGCCCCTTGCAAAGGGTTTGTAAAAACTGTAACAGCTTTATAAACGTTTTTGTTTTTTTACTAATGCTAATCCCTTATGAGCCATTAATAAGAACAATGCCCTACTAACCTTTATAATTGCAGACATGGAGGTATCACTTTCTAATACCTGGTCAAGTCTTAGTAAGACTTAGTCATTAATTAGTTATATGGCTTATTGGCATTAGTAAATTATTATTAGTGCCTCATTTTCCAATAAGCCATCATAAATGGTCTTTAATAAATAATGGCCATACATTTCACACTTTCTAACATGCAATCAGAAAACATTGCTGTCATAAATGTTAAGAAAACAAATGTTACAATGACAAGCCATCAAGTCTGCAGTTGTAGGCCTACGTGTTGATAAGTCCTTTTTTATTGTTGAGGATTTTCCACATTGGTAACGCAAAAGTTGTTATTATGGGCGTATAACTGATCTATGCCTATAATTAAGCATTATGTATCTACCATTAATAAAGCCAACAGTTACAGTTTATAAGCCTTTTATAAAGGGATCCGTTTTAGTAGGCCTAACTGGTACCTTTAATTATTCAAATAATCCCTATAATATGTTTGAATTGCATTGCCTTGCGTATGTACATATTTGTCACATCTTTCTTTGTCTCTCAATGTGCGCGTGCGAGTGTAATTTTGCGCGCGCACGTTTGGGAGCGCTGCTGCTGGTGTATGTTAGCGTTTGAAAGCGCAACGGCAATGGGTCGTCAGACTGAGTCGGACTCGGGCTGTGGAGAGAGAGGCAGAGAGGGACTGCGAGAGTTGGGCTGCTACCGGCGAGTGTGTGGAGTAAAGAAATCTGACCAGGATGAAACAGTAAAACTGCGACCCTGCATCTGTCATCTGAAGTTTGATTCAACAACCAGCAGCAGCGGCGGGGCTCCATGAGCGGAAAAACGAAAAGCAAAGAGGATAAAGACCATGCCGCCAAACGTGAGTGATGATAAACACCAGTCAGATACAAAGAGGGGTGTAACTACACGCGTTTTTTCTTTCTTTATTGTGAGCATAAAAGTGAAAATATCTGGTGTTGTGATGATGCTGAGATCAGCATGCTGGTCACTTATTCCCATTGTCCCCACAATCCAGAAAACTGAAAAGATCAAATGAACTAGCCTACTTTAAAATAGCGTTGGACGTATAAAAGATGTTGATGTAAGCACATTGTAATCATGCTTTCTATGTCGCCTACGGGTCTTGCAGTTTACCGCTTTAGGCTATTACAAAAACAGAGGAGACATGATGTTTATTACATTGTGCTCAAGATGAAACATCCAAAATCTATATTATAAAAGCACTGAAATATAGGCTATTTCCCCCACAGAAGGGTTTCTGGGTCTCAGATGTGATTTCAGCGTTCATTCATTTCCCCCCTGGACAGCAATAAAAATCAACGCGCGATACACCGCAAAGGAAACTGGGAAACTATCATTTCCATGGAAACAAAAAAGGGAGTTGCCCGCATAATCTATGCATGAGACCCGTATTCATTAAAAAAAAACTAAAAAACAGAGAGATGCAGCGTGCAGGGATTTTTGTAAGGCTACTTTCTTCTACAGAACGCATCAAACAGTAACCTATTCAAGAATTTGGTTAATTTTCTTTCTTATTCTATAAACAATATTTTATGTTTACATGTTTTCCCTAAAAAATCTAAAATTGTAACTGAGGTTTGTCAATGTCCCCATAGAAAGTAGCCTAATACAAGAATTAATCTTGTAAACTAGCCAGAGTCCACAAGAGTAAAAATAAAAAGCGAAATACTGGCATTAAAAACGGTTTGCTAAAAGGTGTGCCTTTAAGGACATTTAAACAAAAAATTATATCATATTGACAAGATCCATGACATAATTTGTGGACATATACAGCAAAGAAGAGAACAGTGGAGCCATGTTATAGTTTTGTGGAAATACTGGATTAAAACGTTGGTTTTGCTCTGGGCAAAAATATACTCTTCACAGGCAGACAGTAAACAACACGTTTGATGGATGTATGTATAGATGAATGTATGGATGTATGGATGTATGGATGTCCTAAGGGATCTGTATCTATGGCCAGATGGTAGAAGTGTGAAGAACGGGTTGAGGGGGTGCCTGGGGTCATGTGCTATGGTGGGTGCTCTGCATGTAATGACTTAGCTGTTGAGGTGTAAAAGGTTGGGGGTTGGGAGGCCAATCATTTTGGAGGCAAAAACCATAGATATAAAACAGTTTAATAACTATGGCAAAAATGACCATATAGGTCGATTGTGCAAGCAGTTTATAACGACCCATATTTATGGGTCCCTAACCCTAACCTTAAACGTAGTAAAGTATTTTTCTTGCCGAAACTTAACTAGTTCTTTTTCACAATGTTAATTACGTGATTAAAACTTCCACCATGGTCACGTGTTACGGTCACGTGTTTAAGGCGTTAAATAGAACAATCATTTATGTTGTTTTGGGAGTCATTGGCAATCAACTTATTATTTCGCTTATGGATGAGGACCTGTTGTAATTTTCACGAAAAAACAAATTAAAGTGCCCATATTATGAAAAAATCACTTTTTCCGGGATTTGGGGTGTTATGTTGTGTCTCTGGTGCTTCCACACACATACAAACTTTGAAAAAAATCCATCCATGCTGTTTAGAGTGAGATACAGTTTCTGAATGTGTCCTGCCTTCAGTCTCTGGGTGAGCTGTTCAAAATCGGCACGGCTTGTGACGTCACAAGCCGAAACGAGCTGGCTAACCGCAACCATTAGCTCGTAGCATTAGCATGCTAACGCTAATGCTAACACTAGCATGCTAACGCTAGCATGCTACCTCGTTCTCAATAGCAAAGCACTGCTACAACACACACAAATTCACCATAATCTACAAAAGAACTACTTCCATGTGCGCCCTCATTTAGAAGTCTCCCAGCTAATCCTGCCTTGTAACTGACCGAAGTTGTAGAAACAGCCTTTCTTTTACTGTCTATGGAGCTAGCTAGCTGACATGATCCACATCTGTGCTACTGCGCATGTGCAAGTGCAATCAAAGATAGTACAGAAGAAGAAGAAGAAAAGAGGTCTCACTCTGTAGCTAAAACAGAGACCAGGTGAAAAGAGGATCTGCAGCAGTGAGAGAGAGCGGTGCAGTACAACAAAAATATGGTGTTTTTTGAAAATTAAACCATGTAAACCTATTCTGGTACAACCTTAAAATACAATTCTGAACCTGAAAATGAGCATAATATGGCTGCTTTAAGAACCAACAATCACAAAACAGAAATGATAAAATGAGTACCTAATAATAATGCTTCAACAAGTCACTATTTTCTCATTCACAGATCTGACAAAAGGTGGGATTAAGGGCTGTTCTTGGTGTGGACAGCAACTTCAGGGGCTATGGAACTGTGCCAGTAGGGGTTGCTATAGCAACAGAATGTTTAATTAAAACTGACTGCTGTTGGCAGAATAGTAATAAACCTTATTTATGGTAACCTTTACTCATAAAGCACCTTTAACGGTTACAAAGCAAACACATCAATAAATAAAAAAGCAATAAAAGCAAGCCAATAAACAAGAAGGGGTCATTTATAAGATGATATATCCACTGAGAGACTAGAACAATAACCCCTGTAAATTCAAATGGATTCCAATGCAACAGTCCTGCAATAAATTCTGCCTTTGTGACACCAAATATAAACCTTTCAGTATAATGTTGCCCAGTACAACTTCAACACATACCATAGTAGTCCCAATAAAACAGAACATTTTAAGTATATTTGTTGAAGCGCTAGTACATTTCATTACTTTGTACATGTCTCCATATTTTGCTCTTGCTCAGTGTGTAGTAAGCCTGAGCTAAAGGAGCATCACTCCCAAATGGCTGGAATATATTATGACTTTGAATTAGATTTTAATGATGAAAGTAACAATAAGCCACATGTATATAATTATACTAACAGTGTTTCATATAAGAAAAAAAAAAATTAAAAGACAAAGTCTGAGTTAAAAAAAAAAAAAAAACTGTTACTGACTGAGCAAGTTACTGCAACCGTTACTGAGACCACATTCATTACACTGAATCGTTTAAAGCAGCTCAACATACTATAACACAGAGTCAAAAGACACCAGCAATGTTTGCTCTTACAATCACAGAAATACGTCAAGTCTGATGTACCTTTTGACTAAAATATCTTGAGCGATGACTCACTCCCCCACGGGTGGACAGACAGGCAGCATTATATGCCACCTTGTTCTGTTCTTTATAATAGTGGCATTAAGGATTAAGTTTGGATAGAACAAGAACTCATTAACATCTTGTTCTTAAAGAGATTAGTCTTATAAATGTGAATTAAAACTATGTGTGTACGTGTGTGTGTGTGTGTGTGTGTGTGTGTGTGTGTGTGTGTGTGTGTGTGTGTGTGTGTGTGTGTGTGGACTGGATAAATAGGGAGCAGGAGAGGATTCACCATAGAGCCACTATTGTTAATTAACCCTTATTGTGACCCAGCAATAAGGCAGGCAGCAGAGGTCAACATTGCACAGCAATTAAGACCCATCCAATAGATCACTAAACCACATCAGAATTTTTTTTTACTGATGTAGTGATGTTACCAACAACTTTCTGGAATATCTGCATCAATAAAAACATAACTTCCTGCTCACAGTTAACGTTATTTACCTTTTCAGTGTATTATGTCATGAAGAAAGTGGAACATTTGTGTTATACCTTGCTGTAATTTCACAAGATATCATACGAATTGTTGTGCATAGGTTTTCATACGAACCCGTTGATGAGAATGTGTTGCTCCTGGGGACAAACTAGTCCAATTTTTGTCGATCAATCAAACTTTTAATAGAAAAATATTCTGCCATATGCTACGGTAGATGAGGTCTGTCATCAACTGGGACTCCTGGCAGTTTATAAGTATGGATGAAAATAGAAATGTGATGCTGACTAGGATGTGATGGTAGTTCTTAATGCAACAAAACTTGGTCTCTGTAGTTGGCAGTCACAGTAGTGGTGTGACAGCGATCAGGACCTACATACTGTAAACATGTTGGCTCAGATACAGATTTTATTGTGGGGCTCGACATTATCCAATAAAACACACACACACACACACACACACACACACACACACACACACACACACAATACAATGGCACCATCTAGTGGCTGATAATATGAATCACTGGTAGTGAATGATGGCTGATGCTCTCTCTCTGAAAGGAGCTTAATAGAGTTGTTTTGAATGGACAAGAGTGATTTGATACTGGAAACCAGCCCAGGTCATTGGCTTAGGAATATTTGCCAAAAACGTAGGCCTACCTGCTGGCATCTTTGTGGCTTGTTATTTCAGGCCAAGGCTACAAAGATATTTTGGGAGGCGTGATGCGTTGGTTTAATGCTAGAATGTTATTCCAGTTCAGGTGAAACAAATAAAGGAAATAAAGAATGACAATAAATCTGACCACAGGCACAAGGTGATCCATCCATCTGCTAGATCTAATCTAAGTTATTTCCTCATCACAGGAAGCCATGGCATGAATATACAATAATGCAGAGAACATAGATTTCTGTAATCTCACAGAGATTTTGACAAACTGAATGAGAAGCACATTTATTTCAAATGTTTTTTTCTTGGTTAACTTCGATGTTTCTTTTTCTATTAGCTTTACTTTTCAAGTTGCTGAGTGTGCATGTTCTCCAGCAACATCCTGCCTCACTATCTTCAATGGCTTTTACAGGCTCCTGCAGTATATGCAGCAACAGACACTCTGCAATCTGTAATAGTTTGTGTATCATCTCAGTAATATGGATGCTGTTGTGTTTTAACAGGCTGCTTCCCTGGAAGCACTGTAACAGCACAACAATGTAATGGTCTGATAATGTAGAGGGACTGTATGTGTAGCCATGTAGACTGTGTGTAATTCTGGACTGGCAGCATTGCTCTGAGTGTGGTTACTATATAGCCTACAGTAATATGCTAATGTGCATGTGCATTGAGGATAGCCAACAGACCCACTGAGAGATAGTGCAAAGCCATTAGGTGTGTGTGTTTCTTTGTAGTTGTGTGCATGCTGTGTTAGTTTGTCTCTATTTAAAAACAATCCTTGGAATCAAGGACATTTCGCTGGTTCTTACTTTTTTCCAAGGTGATATGGTTATAACAGTGCACCATTTTCCAAAATTCCGCTCGATATATTTGGTATGGAATGGATACTACAGTAGAATTAAAACTGTTTTGTGGGAAAGAAACAGTTTAGGTTAGAAGTAGTTTGAGGGTAGGGCCTACATGGTTTGTTATTTTGTTGCTGGGAATACTTATATGTTTAGCTGATTTCAATCCAGCTCTGTGTCATGGCAGGGTGGCAAAGGGAAATACATGGTCGTAATGTGTAGGTTTTTGGATACAATGTATGGCTTAATGGAGTCTGGTTAAAGTTAGGAGTTACTGGATCAATAAAACACACACACACACACACACACACACACACACACACACACACACACACACACACACACACACACACACACACACACACACACACACACACACACACACACACACAGCTCCCTCCCTTACACTCCTCGATAGATCCTTGGATTTGGGAACGGCCTCCTGGCTCCCTCCCTCTCTTATTGTGCCAGATCAGCGGGGCCTTGAAATGAATCATTAATGACCGGTTCCAACGGCTTAATGGCCTCTAATGTTCTGTAATGATCTCCCGTCAACGCCATGTGCGCGGCCTTAATGGATCCAATACCGTGGAGAATTCGCTGGTTTGAACTTCAGTAATTCCTCCTCTTTTCGTCGAGCAGCGCACAACAGGAAGTGCGAAAAGCCATGAGCACAAGGCTCCGAAACTCCACGGGCGCAGGATGAGTTTCCCTATCCGGCGATCGACCTCAGGTAGGACCGGGGGCGACGGTCTGAAATAACGAGATTTGACCCGGCGTATAGCAGCATAATCCTGCTACAAAATTCTCAAAAAGGACCTGTACGAATATTAGCAGAAATCGGCACTTTGTGTATAATATACTTTGGGAATAGGCTGTTGTAGGGGAGAAAGGATAAACGATAAGGTCGACAGAAGTCTCTAAAAGGACTTTTCTAAAACACTGTCTTGGTGCTCATGTTGATGTTACGGATACATTTTATTTTCGAACTTAACCTGTTTTCAAAATATTTAATTTTCGATTTCATAAAGTTGTTTGAAATAATTCGATCAGTTTTGGTATAACCTAAGAGAAAGGTGTGTTTGTGACTCAAAACTTGAAGCGCTGTCCGTGGTGCTGAAAGACGCGCCGGGCGCGCCCTTCTGATGAGAGCGACTGCTCGACTCCAAACAAAACCGTTTTATTACATACATGCACGAATTTACATACATTCATAATGCATGGTATTTTAATGTAGGCTCTGAGTGTTATGCTGTTGTATCCTTCCCAACCTTGAGAATAAATTCATCTTTAAAGCATTTCTGGGAATTGAGATCCTAAACTTGTATCGGTGTCCTCCACGCTCATTTCACAACTGCAACTTTTAAAACAATATAGAACTTAAATAGATGTCTCAGTTGGGAAGCGCAAAAATAAATTGTTCATTTATTTTGCCTGTAGCGGCCTGCAGGGCGGTTTCTTACTTCGTCTACTCTACCAAAACAAGATGAACCAAAGTTTAATATAAATTTTACCTTAACTGAAATGTCCCAAAACTGATATACACTAATTCGTTGTAAACATGTTTAACACTATTCACTACTGCTTTTGATGTCCGACCTTCTAAAGGCCTCAGTAGCTTGCTGCAAAGTGTTTAACTCTATGAATACTGCCGCATGCTGCTGGGTTACTTATCATACTCTAACTGGCATTCATGGTTAGACTGAGAATCACACATATACTGTAAGTAATATACTGTATCCGTCAGGATTAACTCCCTCTTCTCCAACTTCTTTTTGTCAATTATACTGCCAGTAGGGGGCGCTACGGATCTCCATCCAAACCTTATAGAAGTTTACAGGCTTTTACCCATATAATAGAAACAAGATTTAACAGCTCAGCTGTATCTTTTAAACCCATTTTTTTTAATTTGTGTACGTGATTGTGTATGCAACAATCTATATAGACTTTGTTTATTCTGAAATTACTCTATGCCAGAGATCTTCAACAGGGGGTCTGCAGGGGGGTCACCAAATTATTGTTAATATTTTTTAAGTTTTACATTTTTTTTTTTAAATGTCTTAACATAAATCCAACATATTATTAGCAAATATAAATCAACCTATTTGTGAAAAATCCTCACTGATGATAGGCTAAGTGGCCTATAGGTAAGGTAGTCACTAAGATCAACAGATACGGTTCATCCTGAGGATTCACTGTGCCATATGTATGTTTAACATTAAAACATGATTTATAAAATCATGCCAACAATTATTTTTTAATAGCTTAGTATTCTATGCAAAAAAGGGGTATACATGTATAAAGGCTTTAGGCCGCCCTACACGTTATTGTAGGCCCAGTTTAATATGTAACTTCATTTAATACAATATATGTAGTAGGGGGTCCCTGCTCTGTCTCTCCTTCAGTTAAGAGGTCCTTGGCTTAAAGAACGTTGAAGACTCCTTCTCTATGCTATCAATTTAGTTCACTGAGATATTGTTTTTTATCGTGGAAACAAAACCGTTACTAATTCTCCCCTGTGTTATTAAGCTGCTTATTTGTTTCCATTGATGGGTGATCTCTATTGATTGATGTGTTTTATTTAACATTTCAATTTGTTATTGTGATGATTTAAGGCTAAAGGGGGGAGAATTAGTGGTGTTTATGTTCCTCAGAGGCACCTTGTATCTGGTTTGTTTGTCCTGCAGCCTGTATTGTTACAGTTTGTTACTATAGTTTGTGTGGCATTTGCTTTTAGGGGCACGTGGTGTGGGTTTAAAAGCAAGCTCATAAATGAAAGATGCAGGCCTAGCTTTCAGTCAATTCCTTACAGTGCTTGTATGCGTTTGCTTTCATATTTTGAGATGACATCACAGATTAGTTATGAAATGTTTTTTTTTATGGCTGAAGTGTCGTCTCTATGAGGGAATACACAGCATGTGGGTTGAACTGTATGCTAACACCTAAACAATATTTATTTGTACATTTATAAGTGTCTTACCTAACCAGAAGGCCATGTAACTTCAACTGCTTCAGTCAAGGACAGGCTAAAGGCTCCATTCAGTGACTGACCAGGTCCTGACCTCAGTATCTGTCCACAGTCCATCACTTTCTCCTCCATTCACTGGCTTATTCTCACAGCAGGCTACGGCTTACCAAGTTCCCTCCTCTTCAGTCTTGTAATTCTCTGCTCACCACATCCTCTTACTCTCCAGCCATCGATTTTCACTACATTTTCCACTGGTAAACAGCATGCATCTCTGCCTGCTGCTCTGTGCCTGGTGCCACAGGTCGAGCTCCACTCTTTCTCCACTGCCTTGTCTTCCTCAAGACTGGTTGAGGTTTCAGTTGCCATGCGCCGTTGCGGCTGTATCTGCCGCTGACAGCTGTGCATCTGTTTTCCTGCTGGGGCTTGCCTGTGGCCAGTCGACATGCATGAATTGGCTAATTGCTGCTGCATGTGTGCCTCTGCTCTGGTCCAAATGCAAAGGGAACATCTAGAGAAACGACAGAGCTCATCCGGATTGAAGTGCTGTCTCCGTTATTCACCACCTCCTTGCACGCTGCAGTCTTTCAGCAGCAGTGGTGAACCTCTGCACCAAAATAAGATGAGCTCCTCCTTTACACACACACACACACACACACACACACACACACCTATTCCATTATTGTCCCTTCACTTCATTTACCTTTACTCATATTGTACTTTATTTCCTCATGCCTACTAATATGTAATATTTCCTTCTCTCTCTTCTTTCTCTAGCCATTACTTTCTCTACCACTCACACTCAATAGCCTACAGTATAGGCCTCTCTCTCCCTCTCTTCATTTTTTTCTCCTTTTGCTCTCTGTCATTCATCTCTCTTTTCCCAATCCATTTGTAGGTTGTGTATTATCTACAAGCTTCTCTCTCGCTCTCTCTTACTCAATATCTCATTTTCTCCCTTTCGCCCCCTTTTCCATTATCCCTCCTCTCATTAATTCACCTGCCTGTCTCCTCTTTCTCTCTTATTTCGCAGTTTATTTTTTCTCACTCCTCCTATATTCCATCCCCCACTCCCCTCCCTCTCCCCATCCCAATCTCCCTGCCTATCACACATCAGTAGCCTATAGGCTACAGTCTAACATGTAAATATCATGCCACGTGGGGCTCAGGGCTACAGGTGCCCTATGAAGAAGAGCTGCCCAAACGCCCCTCATCACACTCCAAAGCCATCCGACCCCCTCCCCACACAGACACACGTAGGCTACACACTTGCTGCCCCCCCCACCTACCCACCCACCCACCCAACAAACACACACACACACACACACACCCCTTATTCGTTTTTCTTCCTCGGGGCGGGCAGGGCTGCAGCAGTTTTTATGAACGGAACCGAGCCGTTTCATTGACAAACATTCCGGTTGCTGCATTTCTGTCACGGACAGCGTCGAAGAGCGGAGCATCGCCGGGGGAGCGGTGCAGAACAGCAGCAGCAGAAGAGAAGGCAGCAGCTGCAGTGATCAACAACAACCCCCGGTGTCGTTCGCACCTGTTTATAAGCTGTTGATTCGCCACCTTGACCCGGACCGGATCCTCACGCAACCCCTATTCCTCCTTCACGCTCTCTGGAGACAGCCAGAAGAATCACCTGAAGGGGAATCACTCAGACAGCTTTTGCTACTCGGATCCCTATGGGGACGTGAGGCGCCGTCGTTAACGCTCACTCACTGGCAGGGGTTTGTTTAACGACTTCCACGAAGCGCCCGGACGCAGGGATGGAGGATTCTGGACGCTTTTTAAAATCACGAGACTGCAGCGACCGGTGTGTGGTGCGAACTGAGCGGTGGGTAGTGTAGACTCCCTCCCCGCAGCCCACACACCCCCACCGCCTTATCCGTGAACACACCCCATCCCTCCCAACCGGGACCCACAGCCGTGTTTCACTTCACCGAGGGAACATGTCCCGGGCAGCGGCTATCGCAAACTCCCTGATCCGTCAGAAGCGACAGGCAAAGGAGCGGGAGAAGGCGAATGCTTGCCGCGGCAGCGGCAGCCCGAGCAACAGCAAAGGCACAAACGAGAAGCAGAGCAAGCTGAACGTGTTCTCGCGTGTCAAATTGTTTGGATCGAGGAAGAAACGGAAGAGAAGGCGACCACCAGGTCAGATTGGGGGAGAGAAAAGTGGGAAAGCCACGGGCTGCATCACCACCTCAACCATCTTCACCACCAGCTGCAGCATCATTACCATCATCGCCACCAACACCATTTTCTCTCATCACTGAGGCTGGTCCTTCATCACTTCATCATTCGTCACCCTATGGATAGTCTCCTTCTGGCACTGGCTTAAGAATTCATCCAGTTGCATGACAACACATACATCATATGTGAATAACTTTGCATTGTCCTGCTGCAAAGTGTTGTAGCAGAATGTGTCTGTGATAGCTGATCTCATTTTAAAACAGGATCCCAATTTAGGCAGAGCTTGAGCTACTCCTGTTATGTTACATCTGTCAATTATTCTTTGATATATGTGCGCCACAATGTTCCTGGGGTCAGGGATTAACAGCGATTGGAAATGTAAACATCTCCTCTTATACTTCCGGCTTCTTGGAGACTGCTGGATGTGATACTTGTGAAGACATGACAGTGATAAGGAGTGGATGCAGTTAATGCGTGTCCTCTCCTCTGCTCCTCTCAGAGCCCCAGTTAAAGGGCATTGTGACCAGGCTTTCCAATTGCCAGGGCTTCCAGCTGCAGATGCAGCCTGATGGCACTATTGATGGAACAAAGGATGAAGAGAGCACCTATGGTAAGTCTAACTCTGGCATATGCATGTACAGAAAAGAATACTGGCCATCCAAATTTTCCCATATCCACTGATTTGCCTATTTCAAAAATCAACTTGGGGCTGCAACTAATCATTATTTTCTTTATAGATTAATCTACTGATACATTTCTCGACTCATTTTAGGGATGTCATAACAACAATACTACAGTACCAAGTCAATGCCAAAATTCTGAAACGTGACGGTACTCTTTTTTTCGAAAATGAAAAAAAGGTGTGAAAATGTGTCATAAATCGGGACAATACGGGAGAATTGTGACCACAGGAGGAAACCGGGAGAGGTTAATGTAGAAAATACATATAGTTAAATTCTTTGTACGAACTCTCGCAAGAGTTTTACACAAGACGGATCCTTTCTAGCCATAACTCAGAAGAACAGTAGGTGAATAGCCCTTCATCTCCATTCACGATGACTTGAGTGCAGTAGGCCTCTGGCTCTACCGTACAGTTCACCTGGAACTTCCAAACCACAAATTAGTCTGATTCTTTCTGCCGTTGTTTTTCACATAAAGCCCTATGTTAGCTACGATAGCTGACATTAGCTAACTTTAGCACTTGTTCCAGCGGAGCCCAGTTCTATGTGAAAAACCAACGGCAGACAGAAAAAGATTTAACATAAGATTCTTCCAGGTGAACTCATGGAAGACATTAACATAGGTTAGCTGTGTGCTGATGCCAGGCTTCGAAGCAGGTAGCTGTGGGTCCAGAAATGTTAACATTGAAAATGAGTGACAGCACAGGTTGAATCATATGTAGTCTTTATTTCTCAAATTTGCTTTACCTTTAATGTAAAGTTAGAAAAAAGGAGATCGCATATTACTGTAGCCTACAAAAGACTGAAACCACACTTTCTTTTGAACCTTGCAACATGTTGAAGGTTCAATATCGAGCACGGTCTAATTTAGTTCCCATATGTTCACTTTGGTGTTATCATCCAAACCTGTTTAAATCCAATTTAATGATTTTTACTCTTGAGGAAATCTGTCTACTGTGAGAATTTGCAAATCTCATACAGTCTCTCAGCAACATGTCAAGTGTTCATAATTAGGAAACTGGTGGCTGATTGTCCTCCAAATATCAGATGATATCATGGCAATGTGTTTAATGTTTCCTGCTTAAAGAAATCAATTAAATATCCACAGGACGCACATAGCAAAAGATACTTGAACGGATCCAGTGACCACATTTTCTCTCACTTGCTCTCCCTCTCTTTCTCACATACGAAAACACACGTAGACTACAACGCGTGATTGATACGGCTAATTCAATTCTGCTGTTGTGGTTCAGACGGCAATCGCTCTCCTTCTCGTGCACAGTTGGTGTTGCCAGCATCAAGCATTAATCTCTTCTATTTCTCGGGCCACCAACTGTTGTGTGTACAAATAGAAAGATGCAGCTAAAAAGGCAGTGTGTTCTTTAATTAGATGATTACATGGTGTATACATGATGTAAACGCCCACCTACTTAAAATCAGTCGACTGTGACTGGGTTTCAATGAATAATCCACGTAGAACATGATTGGCTAAATGAGTGTAATTAAACGAGGGCCTGGCTCATCAAACTGCCCGGAATAATTATGTCACTGCTACAGAGCTTTTACTATATTTTATAAATTATGATTTGCTTGAATGCACACCAGTGGGGAAAACAACAACAAAATATGATAAATAGTATTGTTGTCATCTTGTACACCCAAAAATGTCTACAAGATGAAGCTTTAAATCTATACTCATTTTGTTGCCACAGTAGATGCTTTCTGTTCATCCGACATGCCTGAAAATACCTTTAAATTAGTTTAGACAGTTAATGGAATACTCACTGTAATGTGTTAAGAGTGTGGAACCCAAACAGCTTAAGGTGATTATGTTTATGAATCGTGCCTTAAAACTCACACAAACAGCCATTGTCAAAGCACCTTGAACCTTGCATTATGCCTCTTTACATGTTCAAAAGTAGGAATTAGTTATTAGTTATCAATTAGTTGATTAATTGATAGAAAATGGTTCAACAACAGTTTTGATTGTTCATTGTTTGCTCGGATTTCAGCTTCTTAAATTATTTATATCTAACTAAAATGGAAGGAGTCTCAGGGCCAGATGTACTAACGCTTTTGCGCCCACTTCAGGCATATTTGTTTCGCAACGTGCACTTAAAAGCATGGCGAGGTATGTACAAACAGGCCGCACTGAGGTAAAAGCGCAGACTGCCTGTCGCGGGGACTGAAAATGGCAAATTGCGCTTTTCCGTGTCATGCATATGCATTCATGGGAGGGTGATGGGGAAAGTGGGAGTTTCCCAGAAAAAGAGATGGGAGGGGAAGCGTAAAGTGCGCCTAATTATGTATTCCGCGGTATGTACAAAAACTGCCCGTGAAAGCACGCCTTTATTTTGCGGTGAAAATTCTCCGCCTCTTAAAAGCAGGTGTAAAACCTGCCGCAAGCGGGTTTCCTCGCATATGCCTCCTGGTGAAATGGCAGCAGTAATCCGAGCAAGAGGAAGACATAGGTCAAGGAGACGAGCTGAAAGGATTTTTGCCACAAGGATCACACTTTTTCAGTTGAGTGAACACGAAATCATTAAGCGTTACAGATTAAGCAGCCTTGCAATATTACAATTACTGGAAGAAATCAAAGATGACATCAAATCTCCGACTCAGCATTCACATTCCATTTCAGCAGTTGTTAAACTCCTCGTTACATTACAAATATTGGTATCAGGATAATTTCAAATAGTCATAGGAATATCGCAGTCTGCACTTAGCTGTATCATAGCACAAGTACTTAACGCTTTGCTACAGCGCAATTTACGGTATAGTGGGCAGAGAAAGGCGCTGATTACCCGATGAACTGCAGGTTTGATAAATATGACGTAAACTGAAGTATCACAGCGTACGCTTTCTGCGGTTTGGCCATAGCGCTGATAATGCTACATTCGCAAATGTACGTACATCTGGCCCTCAGTCTGTATGTATGTCCTTCGATTTTCTCGACAACCGTGTGTAGTGTATTGAGAGGACACCCCAATTAACTGTTACACTGCCAAATGGCATGCTGGGTACAGTAAAGCTTGCTCTCTGTCGCTCGCTACAAAAAAGGGTCTCTGCAGACTACACAACACACCCTCTGAGATAACTTCCTGGATTAACGTACTTGTTTTAACCCTAACCATGATCTTTTCCTTAACTTAACCAAGTAGTTTTAGTGCCTAAACCTAACCAAACTGTGACCATTTCAAGAACGTATCATGTAGTAGGCGTGTCCTGTAGTACTCTGAACGCGCAGATAGACCTACTTGCTCGCTACAGTACATTCTAATATAAATGAAGAAAGAGACCCTAGATGTTACATTGTAGTAAACATTTCACTTTTTAAGCATCAGCAATGTAACTGTAAGCTTTTGTTCCTGGAAATAGCCTGGGCTCAAATAGCTAGCTGTTAGCAATAGGCATGGGCCGGTATGAGATTCTGACGGTATGATAAACTTCAGCAAAAATATCACGGTATCACGGTTTCACAGTATTACAATTACAGCTTTAAAAAGGTATTATTTTTTAAATGTCTGGGTAAAAAACAACTTCTTTTTCCACTGAACACAATGTAGTTTATTTTTAAACACACTGCACATTGGCAGGGGATTTCTAAACTGCACTTTCTGTCCTTGTAGACTCAAAAAACAGCTCATACCTTAGGAACGGTATGACAGAAAAAAAATTCAAACCGCGGTATACCTTGAAACTGGTAACCGGCCCATGCATAGTTAGCAAATGACGCGTATACTCTAGCATTGCTAGGATATGCAACTATGTCATACAAGGTGTATTGCTCAGGACCCAATGTAACACAGTAAGTGTGAAGTTGTTTGGATTAGTGGTTCTCGAGAATGCCTCGAGCAGCAATAACGGAAGCCAAGCAATCGGCCTGTTCTCAACAGGCGTGTTTTGAACGGTAACTGCACAAGTCATTGTAAATTGAATATTATTGTGTATTGCTCAAAGAAAACAAGCCATTTAAGGGCATTACCTTTGAGTCATTTTTCACTGCCTTCTGATATTTCATAGAGTAAATGATTGATCTATTAATAGAAAACATAAACTTAGCACAAAAAGTAAGGGAATTTGTGTTTGGTAGATTATTTCTCTGTGGTAACAATGCTTTTTGGCAATAGACTCCAACCATTGGAAAGCCTGTTTAGTTCCCTTACAAATGGTGCCCCATTTGTAAGAAACATGCATTTGTGGGATGAGCAGCAGCGCCGAGTATGTGGGTTGTGCCCATGAAAAATTTGTCAAATCTTCTCTGCCAATGCCAAACAGCTTATTCTGCCATTGACTCGTTTGGTGGATTGGATGATTGAAGTTTGAAGAAACAAGACATATTAGCAATTTAACAATGTATTATTTTCACAAACAGGAGCGTCAGTAGCATACCATACACAGCCTCACCAGCCTGGTCACACACTGCTGTGGGATGGCATCCCATTCTTTAACCAGCATTTGAAGAGCAGCAAAATAACCTGTTTGACAATTTGGCAAATTTTTCATGGGCGCAACCCACATACTCAGCGCTGCTGCTCATCCCACAAATGCATGTTCCTTACAAATATGGGGCACCATTTGAAAGGGAACTAAACAGGCTTTCCAACAGTATAAGATTTTTTGCTAAAAAGCATTGTTACCACAGAGAAATAATCTACCCAACACAAATTTCCTTACTTTTTGTGCTAAATTTAGTTGACAGATTAGCTGCCATTGTAAAAAACCCTTAGTTGTAGCTCAAGTAGGAATATTTTCATTTGTAATAGTAGAAATAGCTGTAAACTGACTCTGTGGCTTTAGTTATGAAACTTGTCCTTGCACTGCCAAATGTTTTCCAAACCCTGCTTTGCTATGTGCCTTTTGCCAATTCTAACCCTTTTCATTCCACACTTACTGACAACCCCTAAATCCTTAGTGTAATTCAGTGGCCTTAGCGCCTGACTGACCTTGTAAAAATAGCTTCTTTGTCGCAAAATGTCTAAATGTCTTTATACCAGATGCTACATTGATATTGCTGAGGATTTGTCTCTGTTTCCCTCTGTGCTCACTGTGTGAGTGCTCATTTGTTTGCTGTGTGTGTTTGTCGTGTGTGTACTTGTGTGGGTTTCTGTGTGCATACGTAGCTGTGTTCAACCTGATCCCAGTGGGGCTTCGTGTGGTGGCCATCCAGGGCGTCCAGACCAAACTCTATCTGGCAATGAACAACGAAGGCTTTCTCTACACCTCTGTAGGTCACCCCACACTCACAGACACACACCACCACCACCATCATCATCATTACAGACTGAAATCTCTTTGGTTGAGTAATGAAGCAGCAGCTCTGTGTGTGACCAGTCTCATTATCATCCTGTCATCACATCAGTACTTTATCTAGTGTTGCCTTGTGAATCAGCTGCCACTGGGTGTTATAATCCAATGTCTGAGCCTTTCTAATCTATCTACTGATATTGTGGCTTCACAGGACTGATTTCAGATCATCCTCCAGCCTTCTTTTGTTTATCTCCCTTAAGTCGTTCTTTGATAGGAAGATTACTTTTTGTCCATTTAAACACACATTCTGAATTTTGTTTTTATGTCCCAGGTAGATTCACACAAATATCCCCACTGTGCATGTCTTTCTTGTCAGAAGGCAGTGTTGGCTGCAGCACAGTGTATTAAAGATGCAGTAGGTAAGACTTATCAAACTAACTTTCATTTTCACTTTTCATATTTGCTGAAACTGACCCTATGTTCCAGTAGAACTACATAAAGCAGGTAATTAAAAAAAAATCTGGCTCCTCTGGCACCACCTACAGCCTGTAGTGCGATTTGGCCGGGGGGGTGTCTAACTGCGTGTTAATCATTGCTCATGCACACACATTCATTCTCCCTTGTGGGGGGAGGGGCTTAGGAGACCGTTTGGGCTTAAGCAGAAAGAGGGACTGAGAAGTTGTCAGTGTTCAAATTCTTTGGCTAAGTACTGGATCTTTACAATCCTACCTACAGCACCATTAAGTTCCTCATTTTAGCTCTTGAGCAGTGAGGGTGTGTAGCTAGAATAACAAAAAAGAACAAACATGCACTTTCAGAAATCTAAACAAGCCTGCGATACTAAAAGATGAAAACTAACAGAGAAAAATTGCCCACACCTCAAAGTAATAACAGCCATGCTGCTACGCTTGTGCCAGCACGTATACCACCACAATATCTGGCCCATCATGTCCAGTCCTGGGTGCTTTGCGTCAGTCATAACACTCATATCACTTGTTTCATCTTCTCGCCTGATATTAAATACACACACAAGATATTTATAGATACGTCCAGACAAAGCACATTTGTCCGTGTATTTGTACCTAATCTATTTGAATATCATAAATATACAAAACCTAAGGGAAATTCATACAAGATTAATAGATGACAGAGAGACAGAGCATTCTTTCTGTATTTTTCGGTTTCCCCCTGTAACCTGGGCACTACCTTTCTCTCAGTGGACTGGTTGGTATTCAAGGGAGTAGCCGGTTGCTATGGAGATGCAGGAATAAAGAAATTCACATGTCAGCTGTCTTAAGTTGGTGCAGTTTGTTCTCAGAGACCCTGCAGAGATAATAATTCAAATACTGGACTAACTGATGGATGAATACACTGATGGCGGTATGGAGGAACGATTGAACACTTTTTAATGCAGTTGCCATTACAAACCCATACCTTCTATGACTCAGCTCCTTTTCTGCAGCTAACGCCTCCCACCTCTCCATGTCTACTTAATCACCGTCTGGTCTTCTTTCTTTTATAATTTGTTCTCATATCTGTCACACTTTGCTTCAGGAACATTTTACCCCGGAGTGTAAGTTCAAGGAGTCTGTGTTTGAGAACTACTACGTTACCTACTCCTCCATGATGTACCGGCAGCAGGCTTCGGGTCGGGCCTGGTACCTGGGACTCAACAAGGAGGGTGGAGTCATGAAGGGGAACCACGTCAAGAAGAACAAGGCCGCAGCACACTTCATACCGAAACCGCTCAAAGGTAAAGCCAGTAGGGGAGTGAACTGCACCACTTAATAGCACAATGTCTCCAAGGAGCAACAGACTAAAGTTCAAGTTAAACTGAACTGGACTTTTATTCTGCAAAAGTATACATATTTCTATCAACTATAAACACTTTCAAAGTACCAAAACACAAAATTCTCTATAACATTATCTGCTAAAGAGGGAAAGTTTCTTGGTGCTCAGCCGAAAGGGTAACTACCGTTTTTTTCAACCCTATTTTCCTATGTTTTTGTGTCTAAGTGACTGATGGGAACAACAATCTTTGACATTGGTCCAGTATTAAGCGAGATCGCTGCAGTCGGCAGCAGTGAAACAAGCCCCAACTTAAATAAATTGCTTGTATTTACCTTCACAAAAGTGTTTTTTTTTTGCCACTGATGGGCTCAGATTAATATTCTAAGTGTCTGACAACATTATGGAAAGGATATCTAAGGAGGTTGACCTTTTTGTTAAAAAGTTTAGTTAAAGGTTTTTTTAAACATAAAAACATCCATGTAAATAAACTGTTATTTTAGCATCATAAAATACACTTCATTGAAAGTCGACAGAAACAAAACTATGAAAAGCTGTTATGGGTCGTCTTTCCACTTTTCCAAACATCAAAACTCTTGTTTTGGTTGAAATAAACACATAGTTTACTGATTTGATGATGTGAAAATATGTTGGCTCTATACACGCTAAAAGTATTGCTTTTTTAAATAGTCTGGTGGGTTTAGCGCTAGCGACTTCAGAACTGTTTCTGGTTAAACAGAAAGGTCTCAAAGAGGTTTTAAAGGTCTCTCTCTGAAGGGATCCTTTCCATAATGTTGTCAGACACTGAGCCTGTCAGTGGCAAAACGAGCACTTTTGTGAAGGTAAATACGTAAAAGCTGGACAATTGCCTTATTAACTTACATTGGAGCTTGTTTCGCCGCTGCCGACTGCAGCAATCTCGCTTAATACTGGACCAATGTCAAAGATTGTTGTTCCCATCAGTCACTTAGACACAAAAACATAGGAAAATAGAGCCCAGGTTGAAAAAAAAAAAGGTAGTTACCCTTTAAATCTCAGTTTAAGACGCGTAGCCTACATACAAGCAGGATTTTGTGACACCACAAATAGTTTGGAAGACAATCGTGGTCCAATATTCAACTTCCAGACAGACATGTGATGGAAACTTGAAACTGTGTGTGATTTCTGTAATTCCAACATTATCTGTAAATGCATGGAAGAAATTCTGTTTTTGCGAGATGTAAGCATTAATGATTAATCATGATACAGATCACAAATTTCTAAATCTGAAAGTCATGCAGCTGATTACCAAGCCTAATTGAAATGAGTCTGCAGGTATTCATGTGTAAAAAGCAGTAATAATACTTTTTATAAATAATATTTATATTGCGCCTTTCATACAAGAAATAGGCCTACTGTACAATAAGGAAATTGAATGACATAAGCAGACATAGAATGAACATAAAAACGGGGATAGAAAGCCATAATTAATAGAAAATAAGATGGATAATAAAACGCACTTAAAGCAGTAGCGCTAAGCATACAACTGGCAGTCGATATGTATGTGGGTTTTCACCGACGTGACGTTCTGGGCGGTAACCCGGATGCGCGGCCATATTGGAGGCACTCGGTGTAAACAACTGAACGGAGTACAATGGAGCGTTGTGCGCTTTGGAAGTGAATTTAGCCATGTCTAAATAACAGAAAAGCTCATCAAAACGCGTCCATGATGCAAAGTCATATAGGGAAGGACTTGGACCACAAGAAAAGGCGCGATATTTCGAGAAATTACAGTTTATTGGCAGTGCAGATCCCTATGAGTTGGCTCCCTCTTCTTGGATCCATGACGACCCGGTGATTCTTCATTCAGTTCCATATCCCGATAGTCAACTACCTGGTTTTCTCGCCGAGCCCATACACAGCGGAAGACCTTAAATCCTACAAAGGTTTGGAGGCCTATAACCAGATGGTGTGTGGATGGGTGAGGGAGACGCAGTACCAAGTCATCAATGACCGTTGTGTTGTGAAGGCCAAAGTAAGTAATGCAATAACGTCTTTAATCAACCTAACCTTAACTGTATGATATCATTGCGATACTCAAGGTGTAGCCAAGTGACTCTCAATCGTTTTTTTGACCCCCAGTTTGCTATCTACACTGTACACTATCCGAGTTAGTTTCATAGTGACAATCACAAGCGCCTCCTTTCCTCTGATAACTTCTGGCATTCCTCTTCCTGGTTTTTAATAACTTTTGGAAGTCGATAATATTCCAAATGTTTTTCTCGGTCTGACCTATTGGTACAACCTAAAACGCGGCAATAATTAACAATTTTCCTTGACGGCGTTCGGGATCTACTTCAGTGCCTGTGCTTTGTTGTGATGCGGAGTACCTCCAATATGGCGACTTCCGGTCTGATGATGCTTCGTGAAAACCCTCTATAGTTTGGGCTGAAAGTGAACGAGGGCAGGTGTGTTCATTTCACTCCGCCCACTTTCCCTCAGCTTTCCAAGTGGCCTCTGTGAGACGTATGCTATGACATCATATAAGGGCTGGGCGGGGGGAGTGAAGGAGGGCATGTTGAAAAACTAATGAAATGCAGCCAGAGAATGGACTTTTAAATGAAAGAGAAGACATCTTGTGTCCAACAGTTACAACTTTTAAAGTTAAAACATATTTGCAAAGTCATAGATTCTGAATTTTAGAATGTGTAAGTAGTTTATTGGTCAGACAAATTATTATTCGAAGAATTGTATGTCTTAAAGAATTGGAAAACCTGGTTTCAAAATTGAAGTTTTTCACTATAATATTTAATATTTATGATCAAATAAGTAGCAACCGGAGACAAAAACAAAAATAAAACATTATTTACTAAAGAAGTACTAAAGAAATACACTCCTATAACATTATCAGACTCACAATGTATAACAGTAGCAAAATTGATGCAGCAAAACTGGAGATATCTTTTTTTATTTCATGCATTCTTATTCGTTGTCAAAACCTGGCACCTACGTTAACCGTAATGCAACTCGACCGCCGACAATTTAGTCGGAGATTCAGGTGTGTTATGTAGTAGCAGCTAATGTAGCCTTGAGCCGCTAGCCTGGGGCTACAGAGGTCATGTCTTTCTGACTCCACACCCCCAGATTCTTTTTACACGTAGCTTTCTCGTAGTCTTCAGCCCCAACCAACACTGACTTAATTGACACTACTGCAGGAAATTGATCATATTTCAAACAGTTTCCTCTGTGGCCACAAAATTATTTTTATTAACTTATGAAACACAATTATGTGACATCATGTGTTTCCAACTGAGCCCTGTCCATTCCAAACTAATGAGAAAAGCAAGGACAAAAACAGAAATATCTTATGTGAAATAACCAAACCATCATTCATAGTAGGAAGCTGATTGAAAACAACAGGTTTTCTGGGCCTAAAACATGTCTGGATGGGATCTTTAACCCTCCTGTTGTCCTCGGGTCAAATTTGACCCTTTTTCAAAAAGTTTCAGAAATTTGAGTTCCTTTCAACCAAATTGTCAAAAAAAATAACATGGATGGTTCTATACAACACTCTTCACAAGTAAAATAAATTATCAGTTTACTACTTTTATTATATTGGGTGTTTTATTAAATTTTATAGCATTTTAAAAAAAAAATTATAAAAGAATGTTGAAAAAAGTGACAAATGTCAAAAGCTTTAAAAAAAACGTTAAAAAAAGTGACAAAAGCTTCAAAAACATTGAGAAAAGCGACAAAAGTATCGCAAAAACACCAAACATTGAAAAAAAAGGTTTCATTTTTAAATGTTGACCCAGAAAAACAAAAGTTTGCATGGTCGACGGGAAGACAACACAAGGGTTAAATATTCATGATTAAATGAGCAACAATCAATGTTAATGTTAGGGAAAACATTCTTAATATTGTTTATAAAATTCAACATTCAAAAGGTAATCTGATTCATCAGGACTCTGTAGGTATGCTATGATCAGATTTGATTGACAGTGGCGTCTCCATGGCAACATTAGCAACAATCCACCGCAGTCATCAGACTTTGACTCTGGTTGTCATTTTGCTCTGGTCTGATTTGTGAATGGCAATATATGACATCACCTTTTTTTCCAACAGAACCCCTCCCACTTCAAATAACAAAAGCCCATCCTAAAGACATGGTGTAAATGCAATAAAGTACACATTCAAATGTAAATACACAGTGTAAAATTCTGGAAATAGAGCAATAAAAAAAGAACAAAAAACAGAGAGAGAAAAAAAAAGATGGGCTTTAATCGATAGTTATATATTAACAAGATGGATCACATGACTACGTGAAAGGAAGCCGTTTTAAGTAAAACAAATCTCAATAAAACCTGCTGTACGCTACCTGCCGAACACCAAACAGCAGACAGACCAAGATGGCGACAAGCAGGTGAACATATTGGAGCATTTAGCAGCTAAAGAGCCAGATATTTCCCTCAAAGATTAGTGGAGAGCAAAAACGGCTAAAACAAGAACGAATAGCCTATTGACAGAAACACAAATCCAACTTAAAAGGTGATTTATGTTAATGATGCATTACAGCTTGTTCCCCGCTGCCTCCAAGTGGGCAAAAAAAAACACACAAATAAAACAGAATAATTGTTTGTTTATTATTGTTTATCACTAGAGATCATCATTACTTATATTTATATTGATCTTTACATTACTGCTCAACACTGCAGAAATTCCCCTTTGGCAGTGAAGTCAGAACTTGTTCTAAAACCAGAATTAAATTAGACTATTGTTCCAAAGCAAACCACTCAGTTATGTATGTGCAGGGGAACTAAATGTACCGAACTGCCTGAACAAGGCGTGCATACCAAACATGTGTTTTCAATTAAACCAATAACTTAATTAACAATTTAATTAATGATTCTTCTTGTGTGTGTGTGTGTGTGTGTGTGTGTGTGTGTGTGTGTGTGTGTGTGCGCGCGTGTGCGCGCAGTGGCCATGTATAGGGAGCCCTCCCTCCATGACTTGACAGAACTCTCACGGTCAGGCAGCGGCACACCGACCAAGAGTCGCAGCGCTTCGGCACTACTTAACGGCGGAGGGAAGTCGCCCAGCAACAATGATTTATCATAGCCCTGCACCTCTCACACACACACTCATAGATATACAAACACACACTCACACACAGATCTCAGGCCGACATGCCCACACATCAGGCTGGTGAGGAGTAGGAGGCGCCGAGGAAAAAATGAAGGAGGACCGGAATGTGTTCTTCCACTTAACGGACTCCCCTGTGACTGACTGTGATGTAAATAAAATCAAGGACAATCAATCCGTCTGGCTCTGCTGATCTGGTCTGCAGACTACAGGACCTGTGAATCTTTTCCCTTGACTACTCTTCCTGCTGTATCATAACCAGACAGAACAAGGAAAGAAAAGTGGGATATAATAGAGAGAGTCAGTCAGTCACATAGTCAGAAAAACAGACTGTTACAGAGAACCAAAGAGTCCAAGTATTACCAAACTGAGTTATTTGCAGTGAAAAGGAAAGTGGCAAGAAATTCAGAGGAAGGAAGGAAGGAAGTCTTTATCTATTCTACCGTATGCTATGTTTACACAGAGCTCATGGGGTTAAGTCATATTTTTAAAAATGACAAACATATTCCTTGTACACTTATGAGGACTGATCATTTGTTTGCATGCAGGTGCGCCTGTGTGTGTGTGTGTGTGTGTGTGTGTGTGTGTGTGTGTGTGCGAGTGGTCAAGTACACGCTGTTCTTGCAGTAGGAGTGTTGTGTGTGTGGGTAAGTGAGAGTGAGTGTGCGCATGCATTTGTCTGGTGTGTGTGTGTGTGTGTGTGTGGGGGGGGGGATTTTACCTTTTTAAGATCTGTTGTATATCAGACAAACCTCCTGAGGGCTTTAGCAGGTTAAAATAAGGTTTACTGTATATGCTTCCATGCTTACTTCTTACAAGCAATGCTGTTGTTTATCTTTGCGTTTGTTGTTGTTGTCCCTTGCTGTTTGTTTGTTTGTTGTTGCATGGAAGCTTGTGGACCTCTGCTCAGTAGCAGCATGCCGAAGGTCAGTTTTTTTTTCTGGTCTTACTGTACGTGTTCCTGACCTAAAGAGAACACTAGTGAGCCAATAGTGTCATACCAGAACACTAGTGAACCAATGGGAGGGTGTTGGAACACTACTGGACCAATAGTATTGCACCAGAACATGAATGGACCAATGGTGTTGGACCACAACCACCTGGACCAATGGGAGCACAGATTAACTTCATATTTTGGTTCCTGCTGTGAACGAACTAGAAATGCACTAAATAAACTATTTCTAAAGAAATGATTGCCTTGTCGATTTTTTTCCCCATCTGCACCTGTGTTGATGTCGTGTTAGTTTAAAATGCTTTGAGTCTAGTATTCATCAATATTAGAGATTAAATTAACTGAAAAGGGTAGAAAACAGTCACTGCACACTGCTCAGATTTAAGTATCATTTCATCCAAATTACAGTACAAACATTTTTTTTTTTTTTTTTTTCAAATTTACCTCTAGTGATATGCAGATAGTTAAGGTTTCATTGGTTTTGTGATTTCCACCAGAATAGATTTTCTGGAAAGAAATATTCGGAAATGTGTTGTAATGCTTTGGACCATAAATGAGGTTTCATTCACTTTCATTGTATTGGTATGAGACAAAACTCTCCGAGAGACACTGGGGAAATAAGATTTAAACCCATGCACCACAAGGGATAAGTGAGAAATCATGTTTCTTTTGCTTAACGAATTTTTCAAGTATGATGGTTTTCCACCCTTGTGTCATTTCAGAAGTTCCACGCAAGTTTTGATGATGTAATATTTTCACACTATAGACTGTATAAAATAGGTTCACACTGGGAAAGTATCGAAGTAGAAAAAAAAAACAAAAAATGTACTTACTGTGCTCTATGGTCATTCTCTTTGATGACTAATTTTCCTCCAACAGCGACTTATCCGATCCCAAAAAAATATTTTAGAAGCAAAACTCAATCCCTTCGAGTTGAAGAAATCAATGTATATATATATAATCCTTCAGATTGAGTACGTTTTTGTTATTCCAGTGGTGGCTGTGTAGGGTCATTCTAATTAGCCTACTGCGGAGCGTTTAAAACTCCAAATGTAAAAACGTGTATTGAAAGAAAAAAGATGTTAACACTTCCAAAATTCATAATGTGTTTTTGTCAAACGAAATATTCTGCGTCTGCGTTTTAACTTTCAAAACGAACACTTTTCACTGCGGTCAAAACACTGCTCCCGCGTGCCACACGTAATGGGAGGCACCCACCTGTATTAAAGGCGCAGGCAATCCACAGGGCTACACCCATAGAAACAAAAATGTAATGCAATGTAATACATGTAAAAAATGTAATATGTTGCATGCAAACAACATCATTACATTTACGTATTCCCACAACCACAAAAACAAAAAAATAATATTTCGGCTCAGTCAGTATGCAAACTAAAAACACATTATTTTTTAGGTGTGTTCTCCCACAATGTACAGACAGGAAATGGAGGAGCAGCTCACACCTGAAAATCTGTGAACACATCAGGAAAATATAACTATAAAAGTCTTGGAAGTATTGTATCATTGTCAGTTAGTACAAAGTGGTAAATTATATTGATTTCATGTATACTAACTGCAAAAGTGTGGAAATTTGACACCCCAACAATGTTCAAAGTGCTGCAGTTTAACTTTGCCACTAGATGGCGCTTATAGGTCACAGTTGTGATTCTGCTGTTGGTTTCTTAGAGTAAAATTGAAACAAACAAAAAAACACAAACAGTCCGGTGTACAACGTTTCTTGATAAAGTATAATTTACTCCAACGTGTGTGTATGTTAATATCTCTGTGATGAAAGCAGACACAGGCATTTATCCTCACGATTCTGAATTGGGGTGCTAAGGCTAATATCCAAGACATTTGTGTAATCACAAATTACAACAAGATAAAGTGCAATAGGCAAATACATAAAAAAAATACACATGTAATGGTTAAAAACCAATGGTTTCACATTGCAACAATAAAAATTTACTCATTTGTTTTTAGGAACAGTGTCATACTCAATATCCTTTCTTAATGGTTTAACAGACCTAACAATATGTGGGATAATTCTCTCACTAATAAAGATAACTTAAGGTAATAATAATAATTTCTTTGGAAGTCTTGCCTGTAACTCTGAACTTAGTGTTGATGAACCACACTCTCCCTTTGCGATGAATTTCTATGAAATAATCACATTTTCATGTTTTGCAGCCCTGTGCAAATGTAAACAGACACGCAAACTTACACAAACATATACATTTCATGTTCAGAGTGATCCACATTAATACTGTACTGGTATATCAGTGAAGTCTGTCATATTTACAGTGGTTGAGACAGCACCTGTCCTTGCAAAGTTTCCTCTTTTTCTTAATAGGTAAGGGGAGGAAAGATTGTGTCAGGGTCTGTCCTCTTCCCCTTTCTCCTCCTCCTCTTCTTCTTCTTCTTCTTCTTCTTCTTCTTCTTCTTCTTCTTCTTCTTCCTCTTCCCAGTGCCAGTTATCATCGGTTTCTTCTTTTATACATCCTCCTGTCACAGCTCAGTTTTCTCTCTCCATGAATCCGTTTATGTTCAGTCTAGGTCCCCTTCTTTGACTCCCACTCCTGGAAGCCATGACACAGCACAAAGTGAGGAAAAGATAACACACACACACACACACACACACACACACACACATGCACACACACCCACACACACTAACACATACAAACAAACACACACCCTACCTTTGCTTTCTGCATGACGTTCCCCTTGGAGGAGGCGTGAAGAGACGGAGGGCGTTTACGAAGCTCCGATGCTGAGTTGATCGGCACAGTCTCATTGTAAACCTTTTCAACCTTGCTGCCCTGTGCCTGTACACACAAACAGAAAATGCCAGAGTCCACTTATTCAAAGGAAAAGTTGAAGATTTTGAGAAATACGCTTATTTTGCTTTCATGGACTATTTCGTGGCCAGGATAAGTAACTTCCTGGAGTCTTGTTGTCAATGTGAGGTGGCCATGCATCCAGAGGAGACTCCAGGAGGTCACTGGCCACAGGTAAGGAACAGTCCAGCAGGTAACTCGCTGTAAATCCGCAATGTGCCGATTTTAGGCTTTGTTTTTTTGTACCGATTAAACACACAAGATACACATGTTAATTAGTGAGCTTTAAAAGTGCTGACAGGCAGATTTTACTGCTGGCTGTAGCTTCATATTTAGCAGGCAGACATGAGAGTGTCTCATCTAACTCTCAGCAAGAAGGTGAACAAGCGTATATCCCAAAATGTCTAAGTATTCTAAAGCAGTGATAAATCTGAAAAGATACATGTACTGAGACTTAGTATTAAAATCCAATGATGGGACATGTCCGCCACCTAAATGCACTTTAAGAATCTGACATCTACCAAAGAACAGGACAAATATGCAGTATGACGGATTTTCTCATGACAGTTTATAGTTTTCTATAAGAATGATACAGGAGAGCATATCTGCTGTAGCAGCCTACCTTGATGCTGATCTTGGTGTCAGTGGGAGGACCCAGTGCTCCTCTAGCTAATGATTTCTTCAGGTTTTCTTTGACCTCTGTCAGTCTGAGCTCCAGCTCCACCCTCTCCTCTTCTTTTTGTTTACACAATGTCTCCAGCTTGGCTAACCGCTGTTCCAGACCATGACCTGCACACACACAGACACAGACACAGACACAAAAACACACACACACACACACACACACACACACACACACACACACACACACACACACACACACACACACACACACAAGTTAGTACTGCTACAAAGCTGAAGTTTAAAGTGTTCATATTATGCTTTTTGGCTTTTTCCCTTTCCTTTATTGTGTCATATATCTTTTTTGTGCATGTTATAAGTTTACAAAGTGAAAAAGGCCAAAGTCCACCCCAAAGGGACTTACCATCTCCAACAGAAAACACTATTCACCAACTGCTCCAAACAGCTCTATTGTAGTCCAGCCTTTACTTCTGTGACAAATGTGTGTCACTTTGTAACACACGTTATAATGCTCGCCTAGCTGCTAGCATGGCACGCCCTCATACTCTGCTTCTGACTGGCTGGTAGTCCTTATCTAGCTACTGTGCGACTCCCAACAAAGATGGAATAGAAGTGAGATGCCTCACTCTGTAGCTAAAACAGAGAGCTCAACACACAGGGTGAAAAGAGGAGCTGCAGCAATGTGCAGTACAACAAAAATATGGTGTTTTTTTATCTTGGTACAACCTCTAAATATAATTATGAACCTGAAAATGAGCATAATATGAGCACTTTAAACAGTGCTGCGTGTGATTTGTCTCTGACCTGTATCACTCTTCATCTCCTCTTTCACCTCCTTCTTCTCCCTGCGGAATGAAATCAGTGCATGTCTGAGCTCTTCCTTTTGCTTCTCCAGCTCTTCTTTCTGAGTCAGGTACCGCCTGGCATCCTCCTCTGCACGCGTCTTCCCATACCGTCCATACTGATTTACATCTAACACAATACATGGCAGAAAATAAATCAACCTGCACCAGCATTGCTATGTATATGATGAGAAAAAATGTCATTGAGCTAGTTACCTATTCACTTTGACAAACTTTTACTTTTCACCACAATCATGAGTAGGGGGAGCCAGATGTAACATATCTAACAATTTTCAGCCACATTTTCTATCATATCATTTTTATGTAGCCAGTCTAATGAATTATAAAACCAAAGGAGACTCACTGGAGGCGTGTCTTTTGACGGCGGCCTGTTGCTCAGTTTTTTCAGAGTCCCTGCTGGAGAAGGAGGCATGACGTCTCACCGGTCCAGCTCTGCTCTCAACATCCCCCTCCTATAGGAAAAACCCAAAGCCCAATTTATTTTAATGCATCTAATATAAATATATATATAAATATATATATATATATATATATATATATATATATATAACTAAAACTGTACAGCAAAAGCCATAAAGATTTATGTGTAATTTACTCATGTTTAATTCTGAACATCCACCCACAAACAGCAAAATAACAGAGGCAGAAGTCTCATAATAATTGTAGTGATTTTAGATAAACCTGCAACTGAACATGATAGGAAGAGGAGAGGATCAGCGGGGAGAGTCGAGCAGCAGATAAAGACTCAAAAAGTTTTAAAGCGTCTTCATGTTTAATGATATTGTATTTTATCACTGGTACACATGATGTTTCCTCACCACAACACTTTCATAGACCTCATCATATGTTCTGGAGTCTGTCGAGGCACTGCTGGAGGAAGTAGCAGTGGTAGTGGCCCACCTGAGAGGAAGAAAACAGAGACAGATGTATTTCAGCATAAAAGCCCATGAGACAGAAAGAGACAGAAAACTCTGGATACATGCGGAAACATGCAAACATATACTGTAGGAAGTGACTCACTGGAAGGAGTGTCTGGCAGCATGGCGGATGTCAGTGAGCGTATCAACGTCGATGTAGTCATAGTGCAGTTCTTCAGGGAGAGTGGTGCTGCCGGTCTCTGCAAACAACACACCCAGCCAGCGGCCAAGATCCTCTGAGCAGCTGGCCTGATGGACGGACACACAAACAAACAAACACACACACACACACACACACACACACACACACACACACACACACACACAAACACACACACACACACACACACACACACACACACACACACACACACACACACAAACGCACATAAACAAAGGTACTTGGTTTGCAGAAAAATGTAGGTGTGTCTTCCCTGTGCACACAACTTTCTGTCTCATCTGTGTCTACAATGACATAAAAATCTGCCTACATTAAATCTCCTCTACCAGTTAAAATTGATCTTTTGATTCCACAATGCATTACCTCTAAAGATGCTAGTTCGCTGCCCGCCTGCAGGATGCAGAAAGAGAAGGGATGTTTGGGGCCGAGGCCTCCAGTCACCACCTCTGCACCTTGGAGCGGTACCACAATGACTGGTGGGCGCTGGTCCCCGGGGTCCTTCTGCAGGTACAAGCTACCTCCTCGCACAACACACCAACGCTCCTTCCAAGAGCCGCTCAGACACACACTGAGGAAGCCTGCGGAGAAAGACGAGGCATTTGAAAGTGATGAAAAAACGGCAGACACTTTTTAAACTATCATGATGTAAAGAAGGTGTCTGTTTCTTAAAGAGGTGGTTCAGAATTTTGGACATAAGACCTCATTTCCAAGTTAACCAGTGTGTTATTTATCAGTGGAGACCGTTTTCAACACGTTTCCAGTTGCAGAGTTCGCTGGTGCTAGGCTAGTGCAAGTCAACAGTAACTGCTAGCCTGCCACTAAAAACAGTCTTACCCACTCCACAGTACACCCGAGGAAAATAAATTATAACGCCAGACTATTGATGTAAATGTCTGTGTTGATAAAATAATGTTAGAAATAAAACTACCCTTACATCTCAATGATCGCATTACATTTTGAGGGACTAGTTTCTCAGCAGCGGCGGAATTTTACTTTGCTCTGGTTAGTAGTACTGCGCCGAAAAGTAAACAGAGAAGCGCACTCCAGTCGGGACACCTAGTACATTGGTATTGAAGCATTGGATTGGAAACTAAGGACTAGGCCACATGGTGATTCAGCGTGCATTTAGAAATTGTAAAAATAAACCAAACAGATGGGCACCACAAAGTTTCCACAAATTTCCATTGGGAGATCCAAAAACGAACCAACTGTGGCTTCTTGCTACTGGCTTGGACATCAAGACACCGGTGGAGACTCTACTCAAGTGGCGAATGTGTAGTGATCATTTTAGACCAGGCGACTTTGAAAACCCCGCAATCTAAAGGACCACAAGTCACTGACAATGAATGCGGTTCCATCCGTCTTTCCAGATTCACCAACAGCTACTGATGAACAGGTAATAACTTCTGGTAGGCTACTCTAGCTAATAAAGCTAGCCCTTTTCATAACGTTAGCCTAGCGGCTACTGATAGATTGAGACTGACGTTAGTGGAGATAACGTTACAGTTCAATGCATTGTGGAGAGTATCAACAGACATTTACATCGATAGTCTGGCGTTATAATTTATTTGCCTCGGGTGTACTGTGGAGTGGGTAAGACTGTTTTTAGTAGCAGGCTAGCAGTTACTGTTGACTTGCACTAGCCTAGCACCAGCGAACTCTGCAACTGGAAGGACTGGATGAAAAGTGTTGAAAACTGTCTCCACTGATAAATAACACACTGTCTAACTTGGAAATGAGGTCCTCTGTCCAAAATTCTGAACCACCCCTTTAATGTGTTCATAACTGTAAATAAAGGATATATATTTAAGCAGTTTAACAAAATACAATTCTGAATTATGAAACAATAATTTTACAGCTCAATGGTGGTTTTTGCCTACAGCCTTTCTCACCTATTTGGATTGTATATCATCTGCATCAACTTCTTTCAAACCAAACTAATGTTAAATTGCAAATACTTCGGCAAATAATCTAATCATTAATCAGTCACTTAAATAAGCAATCCACAAACTAACCAACCAGACAGTCAATCAATCAAAGAGCGTCTTGATCAATGTGTGTCCTCACCACAGCGTGGGTTGTCATGATGACCAGAGGACGAGGGAGGCTCTCCCGGTAAAGGAGGTTTCCGTTTGGAGAAAGTGATGATCCGATTAATTTTCTTCCCAGCTGCTCGGCTCATCGACCCCGTCAGCTCTGAGAATGCTCCGCGCTTACCCCTGTCTGAAATCAAACATACCCTGGTCAGACTGGGCTGGGGCTGACAATGTGGTCGTGGAGTCGAGGAGCACTTGATATACCAACATATAGACCTCATCACTGTAGTTTCTTGCTGTGTTTGTGTTAAATAATACTTTCTAATACAAAAACATTTACAATTGCATTAAAACAAAAACTTGTAATGTAAAGTGGAAGAGAATACAATGTTTCAAGTGGACATTCTTGTGAAACCATCAATTCAGGACTCACTGTACTTTTAGAATTGAAAAATAATATATTGTATTTAATTACAGAGATGTCTTTTATTTATTCAGCATATCCCTAGAGTGTTTGAATGTCCAAACTGCATGTACCAGGTGCCACAGCGCTCTGTCCACCCTACTTCCTATGATGTCAGTGGGAGACAATCGCAGGAAGAGGACAGGAAGGATGTCATATCTGTCCGTGCCTCACTTCCTGTCTCTCCCTCTCTCTCATGTCTCTTTAGGTTCAGAGCCGCTCGGACAGTAAACAGGTTGTAACAACGTCGAAACAACATGACTATGTTTGACCTATATTCTGACCCAACATCAAGGATCGCTTGGTTTATCCTTGCTGATTTTGTGAATAGACAAACAAAAATAGTGTACATGCTTTTTATCAGACTCTTATAAGGATGTGTGTGTGTGTGTGTGTGTGTGTGTGTGTGTGTGTTTGTACTCGTGCGGACTTGAGTTCAGGGCCGTGAGGACATTTTTTGGAAATCAAGGACATTTTCATGTTCACTTCCTTCAAGGACCATTTGTGGGTTAAGATTTGGTTTTAGGTATAGGTTATAGTTAGGGTTCGGGGTCAGAGGCCACTAATACTAATATTAGCACTTTTGCACAACAATAATTTATCTTTAATATTGTAGGTTTTAATTAACAGCACTAAGTGTTTGCAATATTTTGCCTAACCTCATTGATATGGGATAATGGTGTGGAAATATATAGAGAAAGAAAAGCCTCTCAACATTATACCAATATAGTCTAACAGCACCACAAACTATAACTTCCAAAATGAAGTTGAATCAACATCTTCATAAACACAGTTTCACAAAAACATTTTAGTACAATTAAACATTATAACCTTCATTTTTTTGTATTGTTATATCAGTATCACACTCTTTTCACTTCCTGTACAACATAAATATTCATGACTAATCTTTAAACTCTGTGTCCAAATGTATCCAGTGGAATGGGATTTGGAGTGCTATCTTACCCTGTCCATTATTTACTGGACTTGACCGTTAGCTTGTGGGTAGCCAGTAGAGCAATATTGTATATAAGAGTAGTCTGCTGTATCCCTCAGCTTGACTAACTGAAACAACAATTATAAAAGAGTCGATAACAATCAATCATTTTTATCTTAGGAAGGTAAACCTACTCAGTGAGTCTATGGTGTCCCGTCCTGGTCCCTGTGCAGTGGACTGGTTTTCTGCTGTCGGCCCGCTGTCTGAGTCTGATGCCTGCCGGTCACACTGCAGCACCTGGCCAAAAAAAAAGGAGAAACCTTTATTACTTATTTTTCCTTGTTAAAGAAGAGGAGAGGAATGTTACATATCAACATATACTGTATATCTACCCTGTTTTGACAAATCCCTCTGTCCTTTAACTGAGCAAAATCATGTCAACAAAAATGACAGAAGTTTCTTGATGTATGGTTTATTGACTTTATGTATTTTTAAACCTATTCTGCCATCTGGGTGTAACTGCCATGTCACCATGCATTCAACTCATTGGCTCTGCAGCTGTGTGCCAAAACTTTGTTGAGGGTATGAAGCTCTTTGAAAACTGGCCAGCTCAGCAACCGCAATAATGTCACCTCACTCACTGCTTATAACTAGAAGCCAAAGGAACAGTTGTGTCATGCGTGGGCTGAAAAAGCTGATGTCAGCGACAGACATTGAAACGTAAAAACTAGAGTATAGATTCAGAATGAAACACACCTCAGTAAATGAAGAAAAAATTGATATTACAGTAAAAGTCATTACTGTCAAATACTGTAGATAAACACACTACATGCAGAAACACATGTGCATACCTTGTCAAGCTCCAACTTCCTCTGTATGATGGGAGAAGTGGATCCATCCAGTCCTTCAGTGTTGCTACATTGGCTGCCAACATCTTGAACCACCTGGTTCCAGAAAAAGAAAATATTCACTTTAAAACAACCCTGTGTTGTCCCCCACAGCCCTATTCCCCCCCGTATCCTGCCCCACTCCTGTCTGTCTCGGCACCAGCCCTCTGCTATAGTGAATATAGGTACCTTGAGCCACCGCTGGGCCTGCTCTTTACTCTGAACAGCCAAGACTAGAGCTTCGCCTCCAGGCAACGAGAAGCGCAACTCATGTCTCTTTTTCCGGCCTTCCTTTGGGACGTAGATGACGTTGCACAGATTCAGCGGGAGCTCTGTGTGGGGAGTGCTCTCTTTGATGCTCTTATAGCACTGTAAATTAGAGATATTGAGATACTGTAACTCCAAGTCACAAAAAAATTACTTTGATGCTATTTGATGCTATTTCACTTTGTACGAAAATTAACCCAAAATAACACCAGATATGACATTAGACCCTTTGGTTCGAAAGTTTAAATAAAGACACATGAGCAGCTCTATTTACCTGCAGTTTATTGTCTCGGACAACGATGAGCTGTTTAGCCCATTGGCCAAAGCGTTTCTTTCGCAGCAGGAAGGCACAGATGCGGCAGTCTTTCACTGGTCCATCGGGACTCTCTTCAGCCGTCCATCCCTGAGGTTGTTCTCGCCCTTTGGCCTCGTCTTCTTCTTCCTCGTAAGACTCGTAGGAGCTGCTCAGAGCATCGGAGTCATTGTCTGAGCACCAAAAATAACATAAATCATTTATTTACAACAACTTCTGGTTCTGTTCATTCATGTATTCTACTTACTTCCAACCAGAACATGCCTCTGTTTATATTTGTATATTTGAATTGCTAACATGAGTAAGCACAAGAGAGGTTAGACTCACAGGAGTTTTTTGGTGGCCCATTAATCCTGGTAATGGGGTAGTTATTGTCTGCATCTTCATAGTAGGCATCCTCCACAGAGTTCCTAGAAGCTGCAACAGAGGAGCGGAAGAGTTGAGATGAGATAAAAGAGAAACTTCTAATAATTCAGTAGGTTACAATATTTCATGAGTGTGCAAATCTGTGTTTTGGAGTTTTACGGAACTGTTCATGTTGGTGGTAAAGTACTGAGGGGTGGATCCAGGATGTAGAGGAACAGCCTCTTCATAGTAGTCATCAGGAAGGGGGGTGGTTGGCAGAGGAGGGGGGGGCGTGTCAGTCGGCGTCTGAGGTGAAAGTTAAACCAAAGTTTTAGTTTCCAGGACAACAGATGGACTGACAGGTAGATACTGTAGAGGACTTACAGATTTATTGGGATGTGTCTTCTCCTCTTCGTCTTTGTGCTCTTTCTGCTCCACTGGAGACACACTGAGCATGTGCAGATCACAGTCTGGAAGAGGATTAATGTTACTATAACTATAATATATAATACATTTTATAATATTGTACATTTTGTAGATGTTGTGGTATGATGATTGGAAATAAACACTAATGTCTAACTAACTAAGTCTTCATAACACTGAACTGGTTTGAAGGTCTACTCACCAAAATCCTCAAACAGAGACTCTACAAAACTAGTGCCGTTGCCATAGAGACAGCTGTTCACGTAGACGTCTGATCCATTGACTGTGGAAAAGATAAATTAGGGGTTAGAAATAGGATCAAAGTTAGGGTTAGGATTGTGGTGTATGCTTAGGGAGTGGTGTAGTGCTCAGAGAGTTCTCAGTGAGTATCAATACTGGACAATCTGCATCTTTAGACAAATATTGTATGAAATTGTATGGAGACCTACGTTTGTAAGTCAGACAACAAAGGAGCGCAGGTTGGAGCTTGCAAATCTTTGTACCAGAAGAACAAAGATAACTAAAGTCATAAAATTATGTGAAAGTTTGCTAAACCTCCCGAATCAGCTTAAGAAATAAATGCTCAAGGTATTTGGGTGTAAAAAGCTGAATTGAAGTGGAATATGCTAATGTGCTGTGTAAAAACCTGAAGAGAGAGTATGGGCAGGGCAGCCTGGGTCCATTCAAACAATTGTGAGGACGTGTTACTATCAGGATGTTTTGCTTCGCTCCTTTCTTTGACCTCCTCTCATTATCCTCTCTTAACTTTACATTTCATTATCCTCTTACTGCAATCCTTTTATCCTCTCTGACATCCTGCATCTCAGAGATAAAAAAGGATCTACTGTAAAGACCTCGGTAAGATTTGATGTCCATGTGCATGTTTCTTAATGCAATACATTTACAGTACTTATGCAGTGTTGTGCAGTTGCAGTATGGCTGGCTCATGACAGGAAGGATGCCCCATTGCAAGAAGATGAGTAAGAAAGAAATGCTCTGTCCTTGTCTGAATAAACACTGTTGTAGTGACCTTGAACAAATTGCTCAGCTCAGAAATGCTTCGGCTGCAAGAGTCACACTGAATTAATGTGTCGCAGGATGAAGCTGAAAAACCGCAAGCATGCTCACTCAAATTACATCAAATAAATAAAATCCCATTTGTAGTTGTGCCTCATTTAACACTTTAAATTTACTTTTCCCTGTTAGACATTTAACATGTTGTCCTTGTTAAATGACATATTATACCTTTGATATGTCAACCCCCAGCAGCTTGAAATGAAGTGCTTACTTATTGATACAAGAAGACTCAATTCAGGCTCAATGAAAGAATAAAAAATGGGTTTGGAAAAATTAATTTAATGCTTTCGGTCAAATGGATTAACTATATAAAGGAATATGTGAGTGTTGTTTTTCCACGCTGTACAATAATTAATGGAAGCTATGTTTTGCCAACTGTAAAAATCACATCAGCAGGAGTGCATCCAAAATAAATATTACCATTGTTGTTGCAGTGAATTAATAAAGTTTAAAAGTGTTTGTCTCCTAACGATGCTTATAAGGTGATAAATATATACCAGAGATGTTATGCACAATGCCCCCTCCATCTGAGACGTGGTTCTGTACCTGACAGCTGCATCGAGTCCAGGATGTTACGTATGGAGGCCATCTTGTCAGCAGTGGCAGGACTGACCGTCTCGTGGTCCAGCATCTTTAGCAGAGAGCCTAGCTCGTTCACAAGTCGCTCCATCACAACTGAAAAACACAAAAGAGCATACTATTATTATGTTTGCAGAATGAAATATAGCAAATAGTATAAATGTATTCGTTGGCGTCGAGTACCATCATAAAAGGCCCACGCTGCGGACTCTTAACATGGCTAAAATTCTTATGCTATTACAACAAGTGCATCAAATATCAATTTAACAAACACATGGAAGGCCATACAAGCAAGTGCGAGCAAAACAGGCAGTTCACGAGGGGCATTAAGCCAGTTTGGAACTCAGCTTACCGCCTGTCGCAACAGCTGACAGGGAGGAGATATTTATCATCCTAACACATCGCCCTATTCATTTTGCTAGTCAGTGTTGTTGTGTATTAGTGAGTCTGTTCTCTTGTCGCCGCACCACCATGATAAAGTCCTTCTTTCAGTTTGGACATTTCAAGCTGTCTTTGAAAAATAAATAGTTTTCATGTTCAATGCTGACATCCTGTGTCTGTGTGCGTTTTGTTGACCTTGACAATTGTTCCAAAAGCTCTGCCACACATCCTGCTCAGAGCCAACAGAGAGAATGGGGGGGGGGGGGGGGGGTAGAGAGAAAGGAGGTGAGGAGGAGGGGGCAGGAAGCTTCCAGGAAATGAAGCCAAAGAAAAGAGGAAAATCTGTAATTCCACTAGAGATAGAATAGGATCTGGTTACCAAACTGCCTGAGTTAGTTCATTCAGTTGATCATTCATTCATAAGAGATGTCTGAGAGGCAGATGTTTGACATAAAGGACATTTGAGTCTTAAGCAGACAGCTCCAGTTCTAAAGTAGAGTAATCAGCTGACCTTTAATTAAAATTACTGGTTAATGGCCACTATTAATATGATGAAGTATCATTCCTGCCATTGTACATATGGAGTGGATCATTATGAGTTTAAGAGCTGCTGCTAACCCTAAAATTATTACACTTCTGTTTGGGTTTCAGTGGAAAGTTTTACTGTCTCACCATGGCCCACATGCTCTTTAAGTGGCTTTTTCCACACTGCCAAGAAAAATATTTTGGGGAAACATTAAATCTTTTTGTCATTAAAAGTTTTAAATTTACAATGTCGTTTCACCCAAAACACAAACAATGTTGACAGAAAGTTCAAGGACCCTTCAGCAGGCATGCTGAAACCTCAACATGGGACATACAATTAAAAAGTGTTTTCTTTAAACCACTGAGAAAGTAATCTACCTCCTTTATAAATCTTCTCCCCGAATAAATTGAAAAAAATCCCTTTTGACCTCTTGTCCTTCTTACAGTCTGAATAAACTCTGAAAGCACTATACCAAGTGTTTCATTTCATTTTTATTAGGTAGAACATTTCTAATGTGCCATACAGTAGCCACAAAAACTGACCACGTCCTCAGTGGTGACAAATCAGATGTTAAAATTCATGTAAAAAAAACGTTTTTAGTAGCAGGTAAGTATAGATGTTCAAGGATGAAATACACTGAAAAATGTGCAGGAGCTAAGAGTTAAGTTAAAATAAGATCAAAACAGTCTCTCTTTCTCTCACACAGTGTGAAGACAGAGAGAGTGAGAGAAAATCCCTCAGTCCCCCCCCCCCAGTCTGACAATACTCTATTGTCTCCACAAGAGCCCAAATTAGATGACTACAATGCTCCGCAAGACCAGAGCAAACAATACAATGTCAGAAACCCGAACAAAAAACAAAACAGGAACTAACACACACAGTCTAAGAGGGGTGTGGTGCAACACAGCTGCGTGGTCTCGATCTATGGGCATTCAGGGTTAAAGGATACAGTATATCTCCAGCAGCTGTGTGTGTGTGTGTGTGTGTGTGTGTGTGTGTGTGTGTGTGTGTGTGTGTGTGTGTAGTAATATTTCTCGGCCAGCAGCTGTGGTTTCCTGTCTTAGCTGTCGACAGAAGCGTCCCTCCACTCCTTCCTGATCTTGACTCTCTCCTCCATCCTACTGTGGGTCTCACCTCCTCTCGCTCACCCCCCTCCTCCCACTTTCCCCTCTCTCTTTTTCCATTTCTCTCCGTCCTGCTGTTTCTCATTCTGTCCCAACCATAGACTGTTAAGGTCCCAACATCCTCTGTCGTCCTAAACTCTCCGTCTATCTCTGTTCACACTTGCTTCCAGATGTTTTTCTGTCACCATTCTCAGTTTATTCACTATCTATTGAATAAGCAGTTCGAGAAGTTTCTCTATTGATCTATTGTACTTCACGTATCCAGGAAATGTTGTAACACAAGCTGAAAAAACACAAGATGCAATGTAATCAATCTCAGAGTAAACAAAGCCAGCAGTAGGCATTTGGTCTATTTTCTGTTTCTTGAAGGCCGTCCATTCAATTATGTCTCTCTCCCTCCTCCAAGTCCGTGTATCTCTCTCTCTCTCTCTCTCTCTCTCTCTGGGGGGACCGGAGGGTTCAGAGGCTGAGAATCAGCTGTTCTGGAGGCTTGCGGTCGGTCTCACCCACAGAGGGATCTTTGTAACCCCCCATTCCACACACACACGCTCAAACACACACACACACACACACACACACACACACACACACACACACATGCAGCACAGATTTCCTTTTTGAATTTGGTAATGGACATTCACTTACCTCCCCCTTCTCTACAGGGAGCGCAAACAAACTTTTTTAATTTGTCTCTTAAAAAGAAGATTTAACCCTATACAGAGCAAGCATAGAGTCACAAGAATACTTTGGAAAATGTGTTTGTGTCTTTTACCCACATTTTTGTGTGTCCGCAGACAGGAGGAAGGTCAGTCATGAGACCTGAGCATGCGACTCCCATTTGAACTGATTTAGCGTGTTTGGTTACAGCTCAGAACAAAACAACTACTACTACTTACTGCTGGTGCTGTTTATCCCACCACAAAATACCTATGGACAGCAGAGTGACAGAGAAAAGATACTTTTCTCCTCCTAACCTGAGGCTTTGACTCCCATCCATTACACGTCTAACCTATCAATCACACCAATCCAAGGCTAACCTTCTCCCTGACTTGCTGCTCCCATCCAAACTATCTCTCCTTTTTTATTTTCCAACACTTTAGGACTAGGAAGAAATATATGAGTACATTGCATTGAATTGTTGTTTCAATGAATCGTGTTGCCTGAGGCACATAATTATCTGCAACAGTAACATTCAAATTATACTTATGTGACACAAACATACGTTGTCATGCCTTTTTCAAGTTAAGAGAATTTCAAGCCTCCACAATGTATAAAGCTGCTGTTTTGCACTAAAGCAGGCGCCCTCTTCCTGCCTCCCCCACACTCCCAGAGGTTGAGGTCCCCCCAGATCCCACATTCTCCATTCCACTCCTTTCTTTCTCTCCCTCCCTTTCTGATCCTTTCCTTTTAACTCCTTTCCCTCGTCTGCCTCCCTCCATCCCTTCTCCAGACACCCATCCTCTTCAGACGAAGGTCAGAGTTCAAGTCTTGGCGACACCAGCAGCTCCCTCTCAGACAAAAGTCTACTTCAGAGATTCTGCATCCTGTAATTCATATTTTCGTGACAACAGAAGATGGTGTCACTGCTCGCCCGGGGTTAGCATTCAGTCTTATACTTCAAAAAGTCCCCTCCAGAAACCAAACTAGCAAAATCTTTGAAAAGAAACAGCTGGGGGAAATAAGTTGTGAAATTCTCCCTTTTTCACATTCTTTCAGTATCTTATCATTTTCCTCAGATAGTAAATGGTGAGGAGACACAGGAAACAGGAGCATGACACTGGTGCAGACACTGTGGCACAGCATGAGTCTAATTTAAAACCCAGACTGTCGTGCTGTGGTTTCACCAGGTATGAAGCCATACAGCCACTACAGTGACCATGGGAATGCCACACTCCTTACTTAGCTCAACAAGGAACATGTTGATGCATTCTGGTGTAAAAAAGAATCCCCTTTCTTCCAGCTGAAAGAAACATTTTGACAATTTGGAATATATAACTCTTTCTTGCCGAGACTGATCTTCTAATCTATCTCTCTGCAATTAAGTAATTACACATCTTTCACAAAATATTAATCATTTCCTTTCAACCTGCAGTGATGTTTTTGATATTAGCATTAAATCAAGTGGCTTCATGTCATGTGAACGTTTTGCTTGTGTCATAAACCACTAAAAAAATACACACAACCCTGCAGCTCTATGCATCTTTTAGACCATTTAAAGGAACAGTTTGACATTTGGGAAAAAATACTGATTTGCTTTCTTGTCAAGAGTTAGATGAAACGAAGCACACTAAAACACACACACACACACACACACACACACACACACACACATAGACAGAGACACCAACCCAAACACTAGTATTTTATCATTTTTCAGGTGTGATATTGTGGTGGTGATAACTGTCAGCTGGACAAAACATGATCCAGTGTTTTTCCTGTATAGTAGCAGAGTTATCGCCACATCAGCTTAGTTTCCACCTACATACCAACATGTACAAACCTGCTGCTTTGGATATCTCTGTCGCAGAAAGTTGCAACTGCAGTTGATTTGCAGTACAGCTCACTCTGGGTTTACAGAGGCAAAGTAATTTCCCTGCCCTTTGAACGACGACTTAGAATTAAATCAATAAAGAGTTCTGGCCTTTTCTGACTCTGAAAGAGAGTTGAACGAGGGGGGGGGGGGGGGGGGAGGATCGCTGGGTGAGGAGGAGGGAAAGGGAAAAGGAAATGTAAGGGAACCATGGTCGAGGTCAAGGCTTGTGACAGTCATTAAAACAGAATGTTGCCCCTGTAGTTTTAACGCCGCCGTATCAAAAGCCATTTTAAGACCTTCAATTGGTACAAATTTGTTGCAGCTGTTGAGATATTGGCTCAGAACATCATCAATTATTCCTGTTTTTTCCACAGTGAGAGTATGTTCTTTTGTAGTGCACAGCTGCACACTTGTTTGGCCACAAAGCTCAGGTGTTTGAGAGGCCTTCTTCATGGAAGATATTTTGAGTTGTCACAGTACATTTAATGATGGCTGATTAATGATGGTCTCAGGGTCCAGGTGTTATGCATGCTGGCTCACTGTCATGACTTACTGGGACACTTGAATAAAACTGCCATTGTTAAAACAGCCATTACATAACATAACACCTGTGCTTCTCCTACTATGACAAGTCAAAATGTCTGATGTGACTAATGTAACACTGGTAGTGAGTACTGTAACGCTGCACCCAGTGTGCCCTATTAGATCAATAATCTGTAGGCAACATATAGGGGTGTTTTAACAAAGCATGAATGAATGCTTCATAATGGCCATTGTTTCCTTTCACATAATCACTTGTAAGCCTTGTTTGCCAGATTTTCAATTCAGGCCACAGCTTCATCACCTGGTGTCACATAATGCAGCTTCCTGTTTGCAGCACTGTCGCCTGAAGGAGTTTGAAAACAGAGCAGCCATTCAGCTGCTTCAGCTGCTGCTTCGCTTCCAGCGGCGCTGCTTCCAGCGGGGCAAATCTCTGTTGGCATCAGATTGCATCACTACCTGAGTGAGGACACCTCCTCCATCCACACACACAGCGCACCAACCGGCGTGTAGGTATTATGACATCACTCTCCAGCACACAAGTAACCGGGAGCAGCGAGGCGGTTAACTCAGATAAACTGACGGATAGCGCTTTCCTTTACATTTGTTAAATGGGAACGCAAATTAAATAAAACGGTTGCAGCTCTGTTGTTTTAAATGTTAATATGTATCTCTTCTAAGTAACAAGCATGTAGGCTAATGCTATTTTAGTGTAGGGTATTTATCCTGTTTTGAATTGTATCGTGCGTTTGTAACTATTTAACGTTATCTCCTTAGAAGTGTGCTTAAATATACATATGCCTTTATATTTATGGGGACTTCTTTACAAAGTTATTACATGGTTACTGTAGTTTTTCGCGGATATGAACATGTGATATTAAAAGAGAGACTGTTACTCACCACTCTGGCGTTTGGAGTCCATGTCGTTTTATATTTGAAAGTCTGGGTGCTTATTTCCGGTTAGTTGTTTTATTTAAAAGTTACGGTTGTGAACATGTGAGGCGTGTTCGCCACAGATACAGCGGAGCTCTGTCAGCCTCTGTGCGGCCAAGTGAGTCAGAGTGGCCGCTACAGTTTATAGTTTGACTCGGCAGCCGCTGGTTCATCATCCAGAGCTCAACTGGGTCCTAGTGCTAGTCATAACAAGTCTACTAAACACGGGGTTTACCCATAGACTGTTTACTACACATTGAAGCTATAACTCTAAAGAGACTCCTATTGAAGCCACACTAGTCACAATTGAGTAGATGCAATCCACACTATACTGCTCATTAGTGTCTTCATTGTATAACTGCCAGTATTAAAATAAATGTGAGGCAGTTGACAAGTTTCTCTATTTCTTATATTCTACCACAATCCAGAAGGAAATTGTACTTCTTACTCCCTTAACGTTACATTTATCTGACAACTATTGTTACTTTACAGATTAAGATTTTAAATACAAAACATGAGTTTATAAAATATGATGCACTTTTATAAATAAAACTATGCAACCACTGAAGGGTAAGGGTAAACTCTATAGGTATTCCTATACAGTCTGTGGCAGTGGTTTTCCAAGGGGTCACAAGAGCAGATAAACCAGAAATAACAAAAAAATATTGTTACACAATCTCAGACTTCAAGTGAATCATTTTATCCCCTCAGGCCTCACGTTTTGGTTGAATTGGTGACAACTGGTGATGAGGCGTCACAATTACAGTGGGTGCTTAATGAGATCATAGGACAAAGTTAAAAATGTTGGCAACCACCGCTCTATGTACTAATCTCTAGTAGTTGGTTTGCTGCGCTGAACATGGTGAGTGGTAAAGTGAAAGCTATCATGAGTAGTCATTCATTAATTTCTAGCAAACTACCTCAAATGACATTATTGCTCAGAATCTAATTACAATGAAGTCCAACATTTCCAGATATTCATGGAAGAACCACTTGAATCCTTTCAAGAAACTGCTGACCCAATCACACCTGAACCTAAAACTACAAGCCTGAAACAAACAAACCTGTGCACCATCCCAACCCTCATCATGTAGCCTACATTCAGGGGTCATGAAAAATAACAATGAAGACGATACATAATAAAATACAGATGCTCGAATAATTTATTCAGAAGTTGTAGTGACAGACATGGGTTTGAAAATTATTGTTACTCCAAAAAATAAAAAATAAGTTAGTACTCAACACATATAATGTGGACCTGCAAAAACACACACACACACACACACACACACACACACACACACACACACACACACACACATACACCTCATGGTTTCTGTTTAGAGAGCAACATTTTTCCATCTTTCACATTCAATTACAAACTATGCAACACATTCTGTTCCCATTAAATCCATTTCAGCTCAGTTTCTGACACACCTGTGGTTGTATCCCAAAAAACAAATCCTTTTCTAACACTTGATTAAACTTTGTCAGTACTTCTTTTTTCTTTGCATCTTTTTTTGTTTATCCCTTCACACATTCCTTCCCTTGTTACTTCTTCCGTGTCCCAATCCTTTCCTTCACCTTTTTCCTATTTCCTTTCTTCATTCGAGCATTGTTTTTCCCTTTATTCAGAGGGTCTGCATAATCATCCATGGAAATCCTCTATTTGTCATTTGCTGTAATTACAAACACACAAACATGATTCAGTCTGGCGTAATCCAACAGCTGAAATTCTGAGCCGCTTCATGAGTGCAGCTGGGAGTATGAATTGACAAAAACTTTGATTTCTTTAAATAAAATAAGAAAAAAACATCTTATTTAATAGTGTGCGTACAGTACTAAAACCTGATTTCTATGACACAGTTCCATTAAACCTTACGATCACATCATATTTCCAAAACCACTTCAGTCAACTGTACAGTCTGCTCATGTCATAGAGAAGAACTCTAAGCACTGATATGGCTTCAGAAAAACTGTACAATCATGTAGCTAACGTTGGTAGCAGGAAAAGAGTCAAAGGCGGTAACACCCCCGCCCCCGCTGTTGTAAAGTGTTCTGCATGTGGCGTCTGCGTGTGACGTGCAGGTTACCTTTCCCCTAAACATGGACACACATACATACATACATACGTACATACAGGTACGTCTCGCTTTATTAGATAGATAAAAACACCATGTGTATGTCACATTCAATAACCCTAATGTTAATGAGAATCACACTATTCTCGTCATCTTATGAGTCGCTGATGATGATGATAGCGTATGTGTGACTAAAACTGGATCCTTTTTGCCTCCAACAATATGCCGGTCCGTCTTCCAGGCAGCCTATTCTCTACCCAAACTCTCTCCCTAATTTTGGGCATAGATGCAAGTTTGGCGCAGTGTGGCAAACCCTAAGTATGGTAGGATGTCCTCATCAGCTTTATGTCTGTTGCAGCTCCAGTGGGGCTCATCTGCTGCCTCTCAAAGTCCTCATGATCTCCTTTCAGTTCTCCTTCCTCTGATTCCACTTTCTTTCCCCTTTTGGCCAGTTGGCTGACTTCATATGTATTGTTTAAGATGTCTAAGTACACACAGGATCAGGAGCCAAGAACAGTTCTGCTCTTGTTACCTCAAAAGAGGAGAGTCTTTTATTTCAGCCAGTTCCTCTTCCACTGTGAAACAGAGTCAATCTGGGGTCCGCAGGCCTCTCTGTAGGCTCCTTTTCAGAGCTTGTTGTTGTTGGCGGAGGACCTGCACTCGGTTAGACGGTTCTCCTGGATTCATTTTCTCAGAAGAGTCTGACCTGTTTCTTCAGTTCGTTCTTCTTCCACTGAGCAAGATGATCGAAGGCAGACATGGACATGCCAAAGACTCTGTAGAAGTCCTCTGGTGAGAGGTGACGCTGGGAGGAGAGAGGAGACGGAGACATTTAGAGACATCCCTGTCTGTTTCAGAATTTTAATCAATACAATTGTTTTTAGACATGGCTCTATTGATAGTAAAGCTGGTCTGTCTGTTTTCATTATACTTTGGTCTGTCTATATAAGAAGTATATTTTGTAAAAGAGTCCTGAAGCAGTTTACCTCCAGTCTGGCTCGATCCACATCACTAGGGAGACGCTGCTGCCCTCTGACTGACACTATTAGGGCTTCATATGGGTAGATCTAACACACACACACACACACACACACACACGCACACAACTTTTTTATATATTTTAGTCTATGTGTGTAATCTTACGTACATCTGTATAATTGTTGTCATTTCCTGTTGCACTGCAAGTGGCTGGTGGAGTGGAGAACAGTTCATTTCTTTATGTATGTAAGTACACAATGAACTATAAAAATAAATTAATCTAATCTAATCTAAAACATATGTTCAACTTCTTGCACCAAAATGCACCGTTGAAGGCCATGGCCATGTGAATACAATTTCAAAAACTTAGCATGTATTTTTTACTGTAACTACATAATATTAACTAAATTCAGATTCAAGGGAATTACATTAATGATGCCATTATGACCATTTGTTTGTTTAATGTTTTTTATACCACAATTCTAATTTCCATTCCTTAAAAAAATCATCATAAACCAGCTTGGTTTGACGGTTACAGCACCATGAAAACAGTCAGATTGATTTATTTTATTTATCTTTATCACCCTCTGGTGGCCAATGACAACATTGACAGCAGTGACAGAGACTAAAATTATTTAAAAAAATGATTAAGTCTCTTTGTTTTGTTAAGTGTAATGAATCATGCAGGTATACTTATTTCACTGAGGAAGAGATTTTTTTTCAGTTTCTAGGATTTCAAAAAAAGTGTGGATTTGATGAATTGCTCTCAACTCTTTCCAATCCCACAAAAAATATTAAGTTTGACAGTTCAACTCTGTTGACTTTTGACTGTTTTAATCTATTTTCTAGTTAATAAATCAGTTGTTGGACTTTGAAAGATTGACAGAATTTCCCCCAAGAAATGCCACAAAAAAGTCATAGCAAATTATTCCTTAAAGATCTACACTCTTTGTTTTGATTAAGAAGGAAGAATAGTGAAACATATTGGAGTACTGTAAATATTATAGTCAGTCAGCTTCACAAGTGAGTGTTACTAAGTGAGTAACTCTATATCCACTGATCCAGACCTTTCACTCTTGGTTCAGTAACAGTTTGCTAGTTTTGGCTAGAGCATCTTACCTTGTATTCTGAAAGAAAAGGAGAAGAGAAAATATAGTCTCAGTCAGTTAACTGTTGCATCTGTTGTCACCTCGATTCCATCATAATATACACTCTGAATCACGTGAATCCAGAGGGGAAATACATCTGGAGAAAACTAGAAGAACTGGGGATAAGCAGATTTAAACCGTACAATAGGCTTACCTCTGATCTGCCAATTAACTGCATTACTGCTGTCATACTGGTAATGATCTGCACCCGCACTCCCAGGCTGCCAGAACACGAGAGCAGTTTAGCAAACATGGAGCGAGAAGATGTATTCCGTCATTATAATGGAGGGAAAGGACCAAGTAAAGTATACAGAGATCATATAATATTGTATCTATAAAAAGTCCCATCAAATACACTACAAACAAATGACAAATACAATACAAATATAAAGATGTCAATTACTGTCTCAGTTGGCTTCACAGTTGAGTGAATGGCCATGCCTGTCTTATTCTTTCTCTCTATCACTCACACACACACACACACACACACACACACACACACACACACACACACACACACACACACACACACACACACACACACACACACACACACACACACACACACACACACAGTAAGCATGACATGACAAACATTACCCTGTTTAGTCCATTTCTGCCGTAGCCTGGCAACGAGGACGATTTGGCAATGTATGAGTCTGGAAGAACAAATATAAAAACATAACCATAAACAAACACAGGAATTATGCAAAATAATATTCATGAATAGGAGCACAGTACCTCTGTATTCTGACAGTTGCTAAAGGATTAGAAAAGGGTTTCTAACAACTTTGTCATACAGTTTCTGGGAATATCACTCTGGGGAAACGGTTTCTCCCATTTAGTCCAAGATTTCAAAAAATTACTGTAACTGCTTTTTAAACCTCGAGGCTACCACTGCCTCCCGAACACCCACCTGAGAGACTCCAAATAGGAAACGTGGCTCTGATCACACACAGATTGGTAAAAATCAGATTGATATTTCAGTCATTTAGATGTGCCATTTCAGCCTCTGGTTATTACATTTACACTGTAAATAAAAATAAAGAAAATCTGCAGTACATCTGCCTGCAGAACAGGCCAATATTTTGGAGGAACATGATATTATTGCTGCTTCCCCTTACCATTTAAAATTTGAAAATGAACACCCTACCACTACACCGATAACATTAATCTTTTATTTGTCACTTGTTTGTTGTCACTCCTCCAGCATGGTTGCATCTCTCTTGTAACCATTGGTAACCACCAGCATCCTAAGCATCCTTTGGCAGGCCTTTTTTGTGTTGTGCACTGCTGCAGCTGAAGCAGCAGAGGGTAGTGGAGTCACATTGATCCCCTCAAGTCCTACTTCTGTCTTTCTCACTTCTACCTTCCCCTGCCTCTTCTTCACTATCTTCGTTTCTCGACTTCATCATTCATATACTCACTCCAGTCTTTTGCTCGTCTCCTCCCCCCTCCTTCCTCCCTCTTTTCTGCTTTCATGCTCTGCCCTCCTTCTCTTCTCTTTCAGCCTTTCTCTCTCTCTTGTTTACTCCAGTGTTGAAGGGAATGAAACTACACAGCGATGTCAAAGAGCCAGGATGAAACACCATGATGCAGTAGAATGCTGGCCGATGTGTAAAGCTACTTTACAGCGTGTTTGAGACGCTGAACTCCAATGGGTTTGTCATTTACAACTCTCTCCTTCTCTCTCCCAACAAAGAAATGAGATACAGTTTCATAGATTAGTCATGGTGTGTCTCAGAAATATGCTTATTTCAAGTGTGCCCTAACGCCAAACAGTGTAACTAATAGCCTAAACATCTCAGTTATCAATGTCTTTATGGTAGAAGTGCTGGCCTATAATCTCTGCTGCTATCTGAATTATCACAGTTATTATAATCTAATGGCACAATCATGCTTTATATGACAGTCTGCATGCACAAGAATGCATCTTTATGATGTTAAAAAACATATTTAGAGACCAGGTTGGGAAGTTATTGGATTAAAATCCATGCAAGAGCTATACAAGAGATGGGGGAAGAGATCACAATACATACATTTTACAAAATGCAGCTGCATAACAGGTATTTAAAGGCCAAGTGTGGGCAATGTGATCCCATAAAACACATCCATCTTTACAATCAAAAGTGTAGTGTGTAACTGTGGTTTGTGAAACAGATGGCTGAGGGGTTCAGGGCAATGATCCTGGATCAGTGCTACTGCTAAAGAAACGCTGCTAAATGCAGGCCTAAGCTACAGTGCCATTCATCTTCCCACCTGTAGCCAAAAAGAAAAGCAGGGTGTGTGCGCATGTGTGCGCGCACCCGTGTGTGTGTGTGTGTGTGTGAGGCGATAACAATCTCCCACTGAAAGCTCTGCCCCTGTCACAGCAGAACGGACAGGGTGGAGGGGATCAGAGGGAAGACGGCCCGCTGTGTTGCCGTCCTCTTGAGATGACCTCAGAGATCAAAACGCACTGATGAACCACTCACCGCTGTCTGCACTGTAGACGGACCTGGGAGCTGAGGACAGAGAGATAGCGGGGGGGAGGGTAGAGGGAGACATAAAAGAGGAAAACCACACGGGACAATATATTAATTTCATCAGCGAATCCACCTTGGAAATATAAAATATCTTGCATCAGAAGTCCTGTCTTAAGCCCAATAACTCTAGTCCTAGAAAAAGAAAAATTTGCTTTTAGAATAGATAACCTTTCCTGTGAGCCAACTGAGCAATCTGATGAAAACTGAAAGCCCTAAAACTAAAACAATGCCTCTATTTTATATATATATATATATATATATATATATATATATATATATACATACATACACACAGCGGGGGAAATAAGTATTGAACGTGTCAACATTTTTCTCAGTAAAGATATTTCTGATGGGGCTATTGGCATGACATTTTCACCAGATGTCTGTAACAACCCAAGTTTTGTGTAATAAAGTGAAATGACAGGGAAAAAGTACTGAACACACTTGCTGAAATTTATTTAATACTTAGTAGAAAAGCCTTTGTTGGTAACGACAGCTTCAAGATGCCTCCTGTATGAGGAAACTAGTCGCACACATTGCTCAGCTGTGATTTTTTTTCCCATTCTTCCACACAAACTGTCTTCAAATCTTGAAGGTTCCGGGGGCATCTTATATGACCTCTGATCTTCAGTTCTTTCCAGAGGTTTTCAATTGGATTCAAGTCGGGTGATTGACTGGGCCATTCTAATTTTCTTTGTCTGAAACCAATTGAAAGTTTCCTTGGCTGTGTGTTTGGGATCATTGTCTTGTTGAAATGTACACCCTCGTTTCGTCTTCAGCATCCTGGTGGATGGCAGCAGATTCTTACCAAGAATGTCACGGTACATTTCTCCATTCATCCTTCCTTCAATTACATGAAGTCTGCCAGTGCCAGAAGCTGAAAAACAGCCCCACACCATGATGCTCCCACCTCCAAACTTCACTGTTGGTATGGTGTTTTTTAGGGTGATGTGCAGTGCTGTTTCTCCTCCAAACATGGTGTATGCTATGACAGCCAAAGAGTTCAATTTTGGTCTCATCTGACCAGATTATATTCTCCTAGTATGTCATTGGCTTATCCAGATGTGCAGCAAACTTTAAGCGTGCTTCCACATGCCTCTTCTTAAGCAGTGGTGTTTTGCGTGGTGTGCATGAATAATTTTTTTCTTTGAAACAACTGTACCTGCTTCTTCCAGGTCTTTCTGAAGATCTCTGTGAGTGGTAGGATTCATCCTCTGGGGACCATGAATGTTTGTACAAATGTTCATGGAAATCCATGTAATACAATAGCAATAATAAGTAATAACATTGAGATATTCCAGTCTTGGCCAAAGTTGAGCTGGACCATTCAGTCACGCTGTTGACATGCCATAAAAATGGACATAAATTTGTTAAGTTAAATTAACTCACCAAGAGTCAATTATTTAGTAGGAGTTCATGTCAGTTCTATCAAACTGTGGACATCCCATTTTGGAATGAATATTTTTCTAATCACAATAATAACAGCAGACACTATAAACCAACAGTGATTATGCAGAACCCATACCTGCAAACTCAGAAGGGCTGAGATAACAATAACTTATTTCACCAGTAAATTCCTGTTAAAGGTCCCATGGCATGAAAATTTCACTTTATGAGTTTTTTTAACATTAATGTGAGTTCCCCCAGCCTGCCTAAGGTCCCCCAGTGGCTAGAAATGGTGATAGATGTACACCAAGCCCTGGGTAGCTTGCCTTTGAGAAAATGAAAGCTCAGATGGGCCGATCTGGAATCTCCTCCTTGTGACCTCATAAGGAGCAAGGTTACCTCCCCTTTCTCTGATTTGCCCGCCCAGAGAATTTGGCCCACCCATGAGAGAGAGAGAGACATCATGGCTTGAAAGCAAGCGAAGCATGGCAGTTGGTCAAGGCCACCCCTCCTCAATAGCATTTAAAGCTACAGACACAGAAATGAAATGGCACATCCTAAGGAAAGCTCATTGTGGGACTGGCTCTAGTGGCTGTAATTCTACACCAAGGCTGAATTTTGGGAAAGAGACTTCAGATACAGTATTAGGGGACCACTAAGGTATATATAAAAGCATCCAAAAACAGCATGTCATAGGACCTTTAACGACAAAAAAAAACACTGGATGGGAAAAGGGTATTTTACAATTACTTTGAATGCAGCACGAGGCTGGCGAGACGAGGCTGAGTCTGTGTTTTTCAGACAACGGCAGCTACAGTCTGGTGTTAGAATCCTCTACAGTGAAATACAGACACATTTACACCGTTTAGCTGTCACCATTTTAACCTTGTTTACTCCAGCTGCTAGCTAACAGTAGGCTAACGTTACCTGCTGCTAGCTAACGGTAGGCTAACGTTACCTGCTGTCGAGTGTAGTGTTACCGTAACTAGTGTCCTGTGCGGCGATGTTTCAGTTCCCTCTAAAGTCCGTTTTTGGAGCATCAGAAGCGCAGGCATTTAAGTGGCACCTAAATAAGGCACCGAAATCCGCGTTGCTATTCGGTCCGATAGATAACGGTTGTTAAGGCACCGGTGCCGCATTAGCACCGGGTCTCGGACCCTCCCCAAATAAAAACTCTTCGGATCTACACGATTCACGTGGATGACATTTTCCCATTCAAAACGGCGATTTTCGCCGAAAAGCGACTAGTTTGCAGGTATGAGAACCAAACACCCACATTATCCACACCTCTCTCTGTCTGACCTCCCTATGCGCAAAGCTCATTTCCCTCTCTCTCCACCCCTCTCTGACCCTGATTTACCTCTTGGCTACATGTCGTACATCTTCTCTGAACAGCTCCAAATTGCTTTAGCTTCTCACTCCCTCTCTCTTTTAAAGTTAATTCACTCACTATCTCATTTGCTCTCTCTCTCTCTCTCTCTCTCTCTCTCTCTCCTGTTATAACACCCTCTCTTTTATTCCCATTTGACCTCCACCTAAACACTCTCTCTCTTTTTCTCTCTCAGAGTCTCTCCATCTTTGTCTTGCCCTTACTTGTGCTGAATGCAATCAGGAATGGGATCAATGTGAGAGTTAATACAGAGGTGGGAAACTCCTCCCACTGTGGCTTGCTCGGCATCACAACGAGACACACATTCCTTTTCTTCTAAATGTGACTATTTTCATTACCTGACCTCTAACACTCACCACCACAGCCCAATCATCACCATTACATTAACTTGAACCTAAACCACAGTCTCAACCCTGATATAACCTTAAAGGACCATGTCAGTGTTTACCGATCATTCTTTACGGTAATGACAACCGCTCTTAAAAGCAGAGCTGACCATGGTTCTTTAGATCAGATTTTAGCCATGCCAGCAGCTAGTCTGTCTGTCCATAACTTTGGTCCAAACTGAAATATCTCAACAACTAATTGTTCGATTGCTGTGAAAATCTGTAAAGAAATTCATGGTGGCCAGAGGATGAAGCCTGCCGAGTTTGGTGGTGATCTCCTGACTTTTCCTCTAACTCCTCCATAAGGTTTTGTGTGAAAGGTCTATCTGAAATTCTGTACACATGTGCCAGGATTAATTGTAATAACTTTGGTGATCCCTTTACTTTTCATCTAGTGCCATCAACAGGTAAACTTTCAACTTGGCAAATACTTTAGTTCATGGCCAAATACCTTCAAAACTAATGACATTTCCATCAGCCTCAGCTGTGCTTATTGTGTATTTAGTACTAATTACCAAATGACTAAGAAACTGTCACACAGTGATGTCAAGTATGCAACATGTAGTAAACTGAGTAAATCTACAAAAACCAACCCTTAGCGACAGAATGAAGAAGTGACAAAAACAGACACACACTCACGACCACAGACTTACAGCCATTGAGAGAGCTGTATTCCAGATTATTCAGCGCCTCCTTGCTGCTACTGCGGGAACTGCGTCTGCTCCCCCACTGGTCATTGTCGTAACAACCTGAACGCGCTTTCATCTCCTCCTTCAGGATCATCCTGCCAATTCCCTGTGGGGAGGGAAGGAGGGAGAAGGAAGGGAGAATAGAGGGGAGGAATAGAAGGATGGGTTAAATAAAGGGGCCAGAAAAGAAAATGGGAAAATGGACAGATACACAGAGCAATAACAGTAAGGTTGAGTGGGATGGATGCATGGGTTGATAGATGGTGATGGAATAAAGCAGGATGAGACAGGGAAAGGCGGTGGTTGTTGTTTGGATAGATAGAGGAATGAACGTAAAATGATAGAAGCAGAGAGGAGCATCATTTTGTATCATGTCCAGTGGGTGAGGTTGGTAAGAAACTTTGAATTAACCAGCAGCTCATTAAATATTGACACACACACATTTAAAATATAAAAGGGAGAAGCAGGAGAACATATTTCTTTCTTACCTTGTTTATATTCTGATTCCATCCATCCTCCTCTCCTCCGGTTGAAAACCTCCTGACCCTGGAGACTAGAGAGAGAGATGGAGGAAATAAAAGGCAATGAAAGAAAGATGGTAAGTAAAGAGTAAATACAGGTTTATAAGCATGTGTGTGAAGAAGTGTGTTTCAGAACGAGAGGGAGCAGTACCTTTTGGTGAGCCAGTATATGGGTAGTAGTTGGAGTCTGGGTGATAAAGGCTGTTGCCGTTGGCGGTGGAAAGGCGACTGGAATTGAGGAGGTTTTCATTGGTCTTACTCTTACTGGCTGCTGGAGAGGCAGATATGGCTGAAGGAGAGACAATCAGAGAAAGAGAGAGAGAGAAATTGCAGAATTCCTCAACACAATTTGTCATAACCCCCCCCCCCCCCAAAAAAAAAATTCTAGGCTGATTTACATGCTTAAAATAATAATAAAATGCAACCATGGGGCAAGAATGTTCTGCTTTAACGAAAATTAATTAATTTGTTTGTTGTAGGTCTCTAATATGTTTCACTGAGGTTTTGTGTCTTTTTGTGTGTGCGTGCAGGAGAAACAAGATGGACAAAGTAGTGCATTTACTTACAGAGAGGGGAGGGAACAGCAGGGGGGAAAGACGGGAGGAGGAGAAGGCATCAAAAGCAAGGGTACAGAGAACAGAAAGGAGGTCAGAGAAAATGTGATGGGATCTGATGCACAACTTCCAGTAAGCAAGCAAAGGTGTCAAGGGTGAGGATGAAAGGATGAAATATATTGAAGGAAATAGTTGAAGGGGGTTTGTGGCTTTTGTTAGACAGTGAAAAGAGCGAGCGAGTGACATATAACAAAGGTCATATTTCGACTGATGCTGTGGTTGCATTAATGTAACTGTAATGTAGTATATGGGCAGTCCAAACTTACACTGGACACACATGGAGCAATCTGTCCCCATATTTGTGATGTTTCAGGGGGGATTATTAGGTCATTTGAAAAAAAGAAATTAAAGTATTTGTTAAACAGAGACAAATGCATTCATCATTGTTTCATGTTCAACATGCAGGACAGATGCCATGCAACATTTTTGATTTAAAACAGATATTAAAGAAGCATTAAGAAAAACATAAAACCATTCTCTCAAACTCTCGCTATCTTCCTCAGTTGTCCCATCTGATAATATAACCAAACACCACCTTGGGTAGCTCTAAAAAGGTTTATTTTTGAGCTGCAGCCAGGTTTGACTATGACATACATTACGGTACTAAATACACAGCACATATAACTGATTATGGTACTTTGCCTTAATATGAAAACTGGCCTATAAATGATTCGTGCTGTAAATTAAAATTCATCCGAGGAGCCCAGATCACAGATTGCTTGCTCAGACTAAAGAGAGATAGGTTTGTCAGCATTTTGTAGCTCAGCGTAACTCATCCAGAGGTGTTTCTGAGGAAGTCTGTCGGACCTGCCATCTGAGCACTGATGGATCACCTAAACACTTAAGAGTATTTGGCGCTGCTTCTCTCAGTTTTACTTCACTTCTTGAATCCCCGATTGAATATGTGATCTCGCCTCTGATGTGGCTACAACTATCCAACATCACAGCTGTAGTTTAGTTTTAGCCAAGTCAGCTGTTACTTACAGTAACATTGTTATTCCCCAGGGGATTCACTTATTTAGGACCCAACAGATAATAAGGGATGTAATGTGTAGAGAATATCACAATCCAACTGTTTCTTGCCCCTACTGACACCTCAACTCATCCAACATTGATTCCTGATCTGATGCAGTACTGTTGTTTTTCCAAATTACAAACATCTCTCTGCTTATAATTTATTTTTATATAAAGGTAACATAAGGCCAGGGATTCCTATGGTGCTAAACACGGAGCAGGCAGCCCACTGTGACTGTAATGTAGCTGACATAGTAGACAATATTTTATTTAAAGATATTTAATCTACTACGGTATAAAAGCAGCAAATCCTCATTTGAGAAGATGGAACCTGTGAATGTCTGGCCCTTTTTCAAGTCCTCTAAATTCAAACCAAAATAGTTGTTGAACAACTCATTGGTTAATTGAATAATCGTTAAAGCACTAGAATAGAGTTTCAGACTTTAAAGGGCACAGGCATAATCTGCTGGTTGGTTACCAGACAAACAAAGAGCAAAATTTGAGATAATATTTGAAACACAGGATAACCTGATCCTCCATTCAGATTATCCTGCATCATCTGAGGAAATGCTTTCACTTCCTCTAACTACTTTCCTTTGAGAGAAGTTGTAGATGACTGAATGTCACCAGAAGCACCCGGTGTAGTTATGACAGATATTTTCTATGATTCATTAAATCAGACAAACAGAAGCATCTTTCATACTGAGAAAGCATTGACAACCAACCGGCTGACAGGTAGATAGCCTGACAAAAGCTATAAAAAGCACAACATTGTGAGGAATCGACTAACCTTGTCTTTTATAGATGGGGGGTTTCCTGTAGATGTTGGTTTCCTCAGAAGCTAAGAGCAGAAACAACAACACAATGAATGTGGAAAGCAAGAAGGAGAGGACGAGAGGAGAGGAGAGAAGAGGAGAGGAGAGGAGAGGAGAGGAGAGGCGAGGCGAGGCGAGGAGAGGAGAGGAGAGGAGAGGAGAGGAGAGGAATCTGGATTGCCTTACTCATCCCATCCCACCAAATTAGTTGTATACATTAACAGTCTCCAAAACCATAAAGCTGACAGCATGGTTAATAAACTGCTATGGCGAAGACAGTGCCATGCATCCAGACAACCTGAGTGACGTGCAGAGAGGCTGATTAATACAGATTCACAGGCTTATTACCGGAAAGAGCAGCAGATGGCACAGGAATAAAGAAGAGGGAGGAGAGCACTTAAAGGGTGGAGAGAGGGCTGGATGAAGATGCAAAGGCTAAGATAAAGGGGAGAAGAGAGAAACTAAGAAATGAGAGGAGAAAGTGGCACCTTGTAGCTCTCATTTGATAGTTTTCTGTAATCATTCAGCTTTGAGTGCTTGAAAAGCACTATAACATAGTATAGTTTGAGCTACGACAAAACTAAAGCAAAAAAAAAAAAACATAAAAAAATACTTTCAAATTGTGCACAGTGCGTGTCACTAAACCTGGCAAAGTTAGAGGTTCGACTCCCAATGGGCCATCCAAGCTAAATTTGTATGCACTTGTGATACCATGAGGCACTTTGGATAAAAGCATCTACCAAATACATTTTGCTCCGTGTTGAAAAGCATGAAGGGAGTGCTGTCGCAGGGGTTGGCAAGGAATAACAGCCTCGGAAAAACTGGAGAGAGGGAACATGTAGTGAGAAATGCACTGAAGGCAGGAGGAGGGAATGATGGAGGGAAACCAAATGCACAGCTTGCAGTGAAAAGTAAAGGCCTTTTAAAATGAAGGGAACAAAGACAGAGTGAGCATTCAGGGGGGAGAGAGGAAATAACTTGAGGCAATAACGTGATACAATGGAGGGTTGATGGAGTGTTTAAATAAAATGGACTGGTATAAATTATTAGATTAAAGAGCTCATATGTTATACAAGAGCTCCAGATCAGTAAGATAAATCAGACATAGACTACCAACTGGAGTACAATGAAATAAGGATAACTACTGTGCATTTTTATGGATAGATGACTAATTTACCTCTCTGCTTAGATGGTGTGGAAAACTTTTAGGCACCATGATCATTTTCATTATCGATGAATCTTTATAAAATATATATCAAAAATCCCAGCCACAATTTCCCACAGCCCAAAGTGATGTCTTCAATTTATTTTTCTTTGTTCATTCAAAACCCAAAGATGTTTCCAATAATATAAAATGGAGAAAAGCAGCAAATCCCCACATTTGGCGTTTCTGCTTGAAAAATGATAATGTATCAATTATCCCAATCATTGTTCATACATTTTCTGTCAACAACTAATTTTAGCACTTAGAATGCTAATAAAAATGTCAAATGACCACAGTCAGGTTAAAGGCTCACTGGGAATGAGGTTGTGTGTCTGTTATGAGAGCATCTTGTGTAGATCTAGATGTGGGTCAGGGCCTTGACTAGGATTTAAATTAGGGCTGTCAAACGATTACATTGTCTTAATCACAATTAATCGTTGAATTTCTATAGTTAATCGCGTGTTTTATCACATGATTAAAATTCTTGTTTATTGCTAAGGCCATATCGTCAAAATTAAATGTTTAATAATAATGTAATCACTATAACAATAACTTATTTCACTAGTAAATAGCTGTTGAATGACAAAAACAACCACCAGATGGGAAAAGGGCATTTAACAACAACTTTGAATGCACCACGAAGCTGTAAATTACCAGTTTCATTGAACGCACCATCTGTGTTTTTCCGACAACAGCAGCTGCAGATTGTTACATCCCGATGTCGGAATCCTCTACAGTGAAATACAGACAAACTTTACAACGTTTAGCGTTAGCTGTCAGCATTGTAACCGTGTTTAATCCAGCTACTAGCTAGCGGTAGGCTAATGTTAGCTGCTGTCGAGTATAGTGTTAACTAGCGTCACATGCAGCAATGTTTCTGTTTCCTGTAACGTCTGTTTCAGAGCATCAGAGAGAAGTGCAGGCATATCAGTGGCAGCAGAATGAGGCACCGAAATCCGCGTTGCTATTCCTGCAGCAGCAGGATGTGTTACGAGGAAGTACGGCAAAATAGTAGCCTGTTAGGCACGACGCAAAGCCGAGTGAAGTGAAAATAAATTAATAAATGGCAGCATGCGATTAATACGATTAAAAAAAATTTACGCATTATGCTCGGCCCTTAATCGCATCACGATTAATGCGTTAATGCTGACAGCCCTAATTTAAATACATTTGATGATTATTGGTTCCATAGAGTCTGGACTTTAAGAATGAGTACATATTTGGGGGGTAGGTTATGATCTGACGTGGGTAAATTCGGGTTAGTAAACAGGTCAGGTCAGTGTTTCGGATGTCGGCCTACCTGGCACATGGAAATGCTTTGGGGCTTGGAAGATGGTGGTGGTGGTGGGTGTGGCACACCTGGGCTCTGGCTGACTGTAATAGGGTGAACTCCTGCCACTCTCACTGCCTGCAGCCAGCACAGCCAATCACAGTTAGAGAAACCAAAGCATGAGCAACAGAATGGCCCACGTCCCCAAACAGACAGACAGGCAGACTGATAACCTGTTGAATTACATGTGTGTGAGCATGTATATGTGTGTGTGTCAGGAGTGGTGCTGGGAATCTCAGGGCTCTGAACGGGACATGACAACCTTATTGCACCCACCTAAAGAGCTGGTATAGCTCTTCAGTTAGGGACTTTATATTTTTTGTGTGCATATGTGTGTGTGTGGTACATGTGTCTCTGCTTGAGTGGGCACATTACCAGGGAGATAATAATGCAGTGGGGAGCCTCCGTGTGCAGGAGAGTCAGTGAAGGCAGAGCTGGAGGAACGCCTCGTTCTTAGTTCCACGCTGTCCAAGAGATCCTGGAGGGAGAGAGAGAGAGAGAGGGAGAGAGGCTGTCTTAGAGTTATGGGCTTTCATTTACTAAATGCTGTAACTTTGACTACACAAGGCTCCTTTTAAAACACAAATTTACGTTGAGAGCAGTTTAATATTCCATACTATGCGTGTGCTCCTAGAAGTTCCCTCAGCACATGCACGTTTATACACATACATATACTGCATGTTCTCTGGATATTAAGTCAGTGATGTGTGAATGTTTAAACCAGTTATGAGAAAAGATGGCAGACAGCAAACTGTTTCTTTTGGGTGTCATTGCCCTTTAACTGCAAATAACCTATACTTTAAAGCAGGGGTCTTCAACGTTCTTTAAGCCAAGGACCCCTTAATTGAAGGAGAGACAGAGCAGGGACCCCCTACTACATATATTGTATTAAATGAAGTTACATATTAAACTGGGCCTACAATAACGTGTAGGGCGGCCTAAAGCCTTTATACATGTATACCCCTTTTTTGCATAGAATACTAAGCTATTAAAAAAATAATTGTTGGCATGATTTTATAAATCATGTTTTAATGTTAAACATACATGTGGCACAGTGAATCCTCAGGATGAACCGTATCTGTTGATCTTAGTGACTACCTTACCTATAGGCCACTTAGCCTATCATCAGTGAGGATTTTTCACAAATAGGTTAATTTATATTTGCTAATATATTTTACATTTAAAAAAAATGTAAAACTTAAATAAAATTAACTAATTAATTTGGTGGCCCCCTGCAGTAACCCCTAGGGGTCCCGGACTCCCTGTTGAAGATCTCTGCTTTAAAGGCATACTATGTAACTTTTCCCTCTTTGGTCCCCCTGCAGGTTGTCTCATTGGAACTACAGCTCACGTGGCTGTAGTTCCAATGAGACTACCTGTAGGGGGACCGAAGAGGGAAAAGTTACATAGTATGCCTTTAAAGGAATAGTTTTGACATTTGAGAAATATGCTCATTCACTTGTTTGCCAACAGTTAGATGAGAAGATCAATAGTACTCTCATATAAGTACGCTAAATATGAAGCTGGAGCCGGCAGTTGGTGAGCTTAGCTTAGCATAAAGACTGGAAACAGAGGGAAACAGATACCCTTGCTCTGTCCTAGTAAATAATTCCACCTATCAGCATGTTATGACACTATATCTCATTTGTTTAATCTGCACAAAAATGGAAATAAAAAATGACAAGTTATGGTTTCATGAGGAGTTTATTCGTTTTAATGACCATCAGTTTTTAGATTTTTTCCTACCTTCCAGGCAGCCATTATTAGCAATTAATTTCTATGAAAATCAGCTTGCAGTGATTTGAAACCTGCTGCAGATTAGGGATGCATAGTTCCAACTTCATCTCTCCTGACACCAATACCTCAACTCAGATTACCGAGTACACCAGTGCTTTCTCTTTCCAAAATTTTAAATCTGCATACTTCACTGTGCAGAACTCACTGCAATCAATTTGTAGGCAGGGTTCAACACTAACGGTTACCCGATGGCCCAGGGCAAGTAAAATGCCACATCAGGCAAGTAAATATAACAACCCACTTGCCCGTTTCAATCATTTTTTTCCGATCATCATTGTATTATAAATAATGTTATCGTTCTCTTGCCCCCCCCTCCCCTTGCCCACATCGTAGAATGCTTGTTAAATGATTTGATTTGAATGTGCCATTGGCCAATCAAGAATTGAGTTGGCACTAGTGATGTGTGACTGGCGGCTGTCTTGTTAGAAGAAGAAGAAGATGATGGCTGCGTACAAGCTAAAGCAAAATATATAAGAGTGTTTCAAGCGTCCTGAAAGAAGGAGTCTTCTTGGGTGGTAGTAGAGGATGTCGATGAAACAACTACAATGTTTTGTGACCATCGAGTCCAAGGCAGATAAAAGTGGATCATTTTTCAAAGGAACGTCTTCATTCAGAAAACAAATGCTGGATTGCCATGATAAAAGCAAGCAGCATCTGACTTTTTTTGTATAGGGGCCAGTAAAAATTGACTTTGGGCAAGTATAATTTTTTTGAACGTTGAACCCTGGTAGGTAAGTTAACATGAGGCCAGGGGTTGCTATGGCGCTAAAAAGTGATTTGGTGGCCTGCTGTGACTCAATACACGCATTTATGACAGTTTCCAAACACAGCTACTACTTAAAATAAACCTCCAGAGTAAAATTGTTGGGTGGAATACTTACATGAGAGTATTGTGATAAGGAGACCAAGGACTGGATGAGAAGGAGAAAAAAAATATTACTATAAGTTATGGCAACAAAAATGACAATGGTCAATTACCATTAATCAAACTTGTGTGTGTGTGTGTGTGTGTGTGTGTGTGTGTGTGTGTGTGTGTACCTGTCTGCAGCTGTATCGCTCCAAAGTGTCATCTGAGAGGTCTGTGTGGGCATGGTCGGCCTGATAAGGGATGATGTCAGGCCTCTGGATGTCATATATGGCTTTGACCCTGGGCAGAGCCGCCAGCTGCTTATAGCCCAAAAGATCGCTGTCAGCTTTAGACTGGAGACAGAGAAAGAGAGATAGAGAAAGACAGAGAGGAAATGGAAACAGAGTCACAAATAGAACTTTTGATGTAAAAAGAAATTCGGAAATAAAAAGATAGAAGAAAAATACATACACAAACACACATACATGGAGGAAGCAAAACTGACAAAGTTAAACAGAGGTGTGATCATAAACATCAACTTCATACTTCATCATAACTTCATACAAAATGAAAAAAGATTCTAAAATTGACTGTAGACCCATAACTAAGGCTTTAAGGTGCTGCAGACATCCCAATATTTATGGACATAGTGAAGCAGGGGGACAGACGGGTGGCGAGACAGACAAACACACGGACCAGAAAGTCTGCTTGCAGACAGATAGGGTGGACAGAAAGAGCTTTAAGGGACTCTTTGTGCATCTGTCGCTGTCAGTTATATTTTGATTGAAGGCTGTGACAGTGACAGATGAGGGCGTAACCATAGCATTGTTGGCGTAACCATGGCGACAGCTGTACTCACACAGATGAGCCGGTGAGGGGAGCCGAGGAGAGGAGAGGAGCCTGGAGGAGAAATGGATGCCGTCTCAGAGGTGCGTCTCAGCTGGTAGGACAGATTTAAGAGAGTCAGAGTAGGCCTGAGGTCAAAGTAAAGTAGAAGTTCAAGTACAACAGCCAGTTTTACTACTTTTACTATGTAATTACATTCTAAAGATATGCGTTACGCTTTGGGTGACAGGTGGCTGCCGTCACAGGAGGCGAGCATAGACTGTAGGCTTCATTCAGCCCGCCTCAGCTCCATCCACCTCTTTGCTCATTTTTCAAATAACTGATGTCAAGCACCGCCAAGATGGCGACGGCCGGGGGCCACTAGGAGCAGCCCATTTTAAGCTTCATGTTGGCTCTGCAGGTGACGTCACGGAGACTACGCCCATATTTTATACAGTCTATGATATGTACAAAGAACGTGGGACGGAGATGAGGAGGACAATGGAAACAACTTCCTGTGAATAACCCATATTGGGTTATTTGCATTTTCATGGTAATGTAACTTTGGCAGGAAGTGGCCAAAGTGCTTTTTTTTTTGGATAAGGATAAGACTTTGTTATTGTAAAAAAAAATATTTAATTCAATAATTATATTTATCTGGAGGACAGCCTTGATTTAGTTAGTTTCTTATAAAATAATGTAACTTGTAAAACAAGAATGAGAAATTTCAGACAAAGAAACACAGAGAGGACAGTAACAGAAATAGAGAGAAATGCCAGTGGGTTGTGGGTATTTTGAGTATCGCTCACCCTCAGTTTTCTCGCCAGCCGAGCTGCTTCTTTACACATGGGATGCCAAACCTCTGAACCTGCACACAAGCACACACAATTTTAGCTTAGTTTATTTTGTTTACTGTGTGTGGGCAGCAGCCATACAGTTTTATGGGATCCTATGAAGAGTATCAGCCTTTCTCAAGTGAATCAACATCAATTAACACACACACACACACACACACACACACACACACACACACACACACACACACACACACACACACACGAGACAGTGCATTAAGCTGTGGAGGCAATTTGTCTGGTCTGAGGACAGAGGATAGAAGTCTTCTTGTCTCCCCACACAAATAAATATAAAAGAAAACAGAGAGAGAGAGAGAGAAAGAGGAGAGAGAGAGAGAGAGAGAGAGAGAGAGACTTTTCATCTAGCGCCGTCAACAGGTCCACACTGTTAATGACTAAACCTGTAAAACTAATGCCATTCCTACCACCCTTAGCTGTACTTTGTGTTTAATGCGAATTAGTAAATGTTAGCTCAGAAAGTTAGCATTGTCATTGTGAGCACTTTATAGACAATATATAGTTAAATTTAACTAAATGAATCAAATGAGAATAGTAGCCAAATCATCGTGCAAAAGAGACAGAGAGCAAGACAGGAAGAGAAGTATATAAGTTATACTGTGCAATATTACATGTTGAAATGCTTTCACTTACTGTCTTTTCATTTCTTTTGTAATTTAGAAATGCACATTTATTGCATATCCTGTCCACAAACATATGCTAAACAGAACCGCTGCCAACATTGTGCTTTAACAGTATTTTTTTTTGATTGAACTAAATTAAACTGAATTACACAATAACAAGAGGTGGGCTGAGATAAGAAAGAGAAAAGAAACAGAGGAAACTACTAAAGAGTAAAAGATGAAAGAGGGAATGAATAGAGGCTATAAGATTTATTTATAACTTTATTTATAACAACAAACCACTTATGTCAGGATGTTAGAATCATGTGTAGCTGATAGTAATAATGACAGTAATATATCCACTCTAAGCACACACACACACACACACACACACACACACACACACACATTTTCTCGGGCGTTGCAAAGAACAATGCAGGAACCGAATGGACTCAGTTAGTTGATCATGACTCTAATACACAACTACTATTAACACCATAAATCTGAACAAACACACACACACACACACACACACACACACACACACACACACACACACACACACATTCAACAACCACACACACTCTCACACGGTCTCTCACACACACTCACACACAAAATCAATACTGCAGACAGAAACCATGCGTGTTGATTCAGTGCACCCCCGTTCTACCCACGCTCCTCAACTCTGCTGCTGAACAGATGTATGGCCTTGGACTCTACATCCTTTATCTTCTGGATGAGGAGAATCCAAATGGTGCAGAGGAAAGGTATTCAATCCAAAACAACAGCACCGCACATCACTTCTGAGAAAATTAGCTGCCTGAAATTTAACTCCCAATTTGTTCTCTGTCTTTTCATTTAGAAATAAAGCCTCAGCTATGTTCAGAGACTTTTATTTTATATTTTATTAACTTAATGCAAAATGAGGTTAATCGGTGGACAAAACCGGCCTCTTTATCTTGACTGGTGATATTCAAAAGAGGGGATGAAGGTAGTCTGTGTAATCTAGGGTAGCAATATTGACATTTGTGCTTATGTCATTTGAAATTCTAATGCTACAAAGCAGCACATATTTAAATGGACTCAGGAGTTTTGCTTTTTGCTGAATCATGCTGCCATGCGAAACAGCATACACATCAGACTAATGTTACCAGTCAGATATGTACTATGATTTCTTCCATTCCTTTAACCCCCTGATGTCTGATGTCTGTTGTATTTAAAATGAGACTTTATTGAGAGTGTACGGTAATAGGTAAAGGTGCATGGATGCACTTAAAGGGTTAGTTCGGCTTTTTTGAAGTGGTCAGTTTATTACCTATAGATGACAGTTGGCACGCTGCAATCACTTTCTACTTGACTCGGCCTGAAACCATTAGTTGATTAATCTTTTATAGGCCTTTCAGACCAAACGTGGTTTGCGCTGTCCATTGCGCTACAATGCGCTGCCCACAAAGTTTGACCACGAAAACGAAAGTTCGAGCACGAGCTCACCCGCAGCACACTGCTGCGCCCGCGCTTTGCTCAACACAGTGAAACACCATCGTAAAGCGGCGCAAGCAATTGTACTTGCTCATCATATTTATTTCTTCTTCTATTCCTTATGTGAGATTCCTTCTATAGGCCCCTAGGGGTTTTATTTATCTCACCTGCACAATCTTTATTTTATATTACTTATTTTCTTGTGTTAATGTCTTGATTTTATTGTGCAAAAAAAACAAATACAAAATACAAAAAAGCCATTGGAAACAATAGGCTGCGCACAGTTGAGTTGTTACCATTATTTGAACTGAGTAAACTGGAGATTAAGTAACACTACACTAATGTCTTTAGATATTTGAACAATGAATGAATAATGAGAACATATTTGAGGGAACAATAAACACACTATTCCCATCCATCTGTCCATTTTAGGGGATTAAACATTCACGATTAGTTCATAAAGTAGTTCTACACCCCCGTGACCCCCGCCCACCCCACACACACACACACACACACACACACACACACACACACACACACACAAATACACACCGCTTTTCATTCCAGACATGCATCGTGAGATTGACTGCATGTGTGTGCACGTGTTTTGTGTGTGTGTGTGTCGTAATTGAGTGTGTCTCACGAGGGTGATTGCTCAGCCCTCCTACATGTCTAAAGTCATCAAAAGGAGTGACTGTAACCTTGGGGCAGCTCACCAGAGCTCAGCACACACACAGACACACACCTGCATTCATATGCAGACGCACACATGTGCAAACATGAAGCAGATACACAGGTATACACGGAAAATTACTCTTATATATTTATAGGCATACAATAAAACACACACACACACACACACACATATATATATATACATAGACAGACTTCACGTATAATATGCAAATGCTTAGTTTTAATGGTGGCTGTGAGCAGGAGAGCAGCTGAATGTCAATGAGGTGAAACAGGAGGCGTCAACCTGTGTGGCGACTCTGGGACACTGTGTGTCAGCCACGTTACGCTACAGTAGCTCTACAGTTAATCTGGATTCAACTTTCCATTTCACCGTTATCTTAAAGAAACATTAGTGCAGTTTATAATTGCAGGCTCTTATTTTTATTTGTGGCCTGTTTACACAACCATATCTCCTACAGTATGTTCATAATGCAGCTGATTTGCATTAACATCATGTTCTCAAGGAAATGCTGCCAATTTTTCTTCAACATATCAGACATGTTGATATTGTATTTATCTGCAAAATGTTCACAGCTAACATTTTTCCTTATTCCTACAATATAAATCATACAGTACAGTATGTATTCAAACTAAACTGTGGTTGAGGTATGGTCAGGGAAAGATCATGGCACTTAATGATGCCTTTTAATCATAATTTTGCAAATTAAATGTAGTTCCATATAAATATTATGGCCAACATTATGGTGCATTTCCTACGAAACATCATTTCTAATGCAAAACAGCTGCTTATCAGAGCAATTTGCAGGACATTTGATTGGTTGATTTAAAAAATAATTAATCAAAATGCATATAAATTCAAGCTTGACCCACACGGTAAAGAAGGTTTGCCAGCATGCATGATTTAGCTTATTAACTTGAATTACTATTATCTAATTTGCTAAACAGATGCTTCTGGATGATTGAATTTAAACATCCGGTGAAGTCGTTTCATTCAGATTAATACCGTCAGGGACAGCACAGAGTAATGGACACAGCAGAGGCGGAGGTTGAGAGGTAATTGACTTCAACCTTTGTGTGTACAAAAAAAACATCAGCTGGGGGAAGGTGTGTGTGTGTGTGTGTCTTAACCAGAGTGGTAAAGAGTGGTATATGTGAGATCAATAAACTATATAAGGGTGCTTTTTTAAAAGCAGTAATTTATCAGGTGACCATATCCTACTGCTCTCTAACTCTTTCTTTGTCACACACACACACACACACACACACACACACACACACACACACACACACACACACACAAACACAAACACTCAGGCCATCTGGATACTTGCAGGGTTCAGCTAATTCAATAGATGCTTCAAGTCCATTCTTTGCCTGTTAGCTGTACATATACTGAGGCGCCTTTGTATGGCCTTCTACGCACAAAACAACAAATCAATCCTATTGGTTTTACACTTTTTGTAGCATTTGTCTGGCTCTCCTTCCTCACCTGTAAGGTACATTTCTTCTCCTTCCAGGAACATCATATGACAGCGAGCACACCTGGCACAGCTGGGGTGATAGTGCTTCCCTCCAGCCTAGAGGAGAAGAAAAGGAAAGGAAAAGTGAGAGGAAATAAATAAGGCAGAGAGATGCTAAAGCAGATGGCACAAATGAGGAAACGAGAACAGAGTGGCGGTGGAGAAAAAGAACGAGGAATGAAGAAAGGGGAGAAGCTTGATAATGAAGAGACAAAAACAGTAATGATTAGGGTAGAGAAGATGGGAGAGTGTTGCTTTGTTGGTTTTCCAAAGCTGCTTCGTCATCAGTCAACACTTCAGTCTTTTACAGTAAAGAGGGACAGCTGCGTTTTTTCGCAGCTTTTTATAGGCTGACACATACTGGCATGCATGCACACAAACCCACACTTTCCTTCACAAAGACACACACAGACAGAAAATATGCACATTCTCCCTCGTGTTCCCATTTGTCTTAAAGCATACACACATCTTCATACATGGAAAAGTGCACTCACCTCAAGTACTCTGCCGCTAATGTACCTGTTACAGCTATCACACCTGATCCCAAACTGAGTGTGGTAGTCAGTCTCACAGTAAGGTATCCCATCCCTGCCAGGGAAACAAAAAAAAACAAATTTCATTGTGACTTCCAAGTATGAACATTTAAATAAATACTGTGGGTGTCTAGTTGATTAAAAGACTTATTGAATAATTGCCAGTTATTGTCTTACAAATAATAACTGATATACAAAGGTGCTTTCCATGACTTGCCACAATAAGTGTGCTCCAAGTAGCTTTCTATTTTAACAACTGCTTCAAGCAAATTGGTCACAGAGCATAGCTTCGGCTATAAAAGCCTACACAAAAGTAGTCTGGCTCAACAGAACATTTCCAGGATAAAGCCACTCGCTGGATGTCCTTCACCTTCCGCTCTCTGTGTGTTGCTGTTCTCAAAATCCCTTCATTTCAGGAAACAACAACAAACTTTGAGCTAGCAAGCTACACGCTGAAAATTGCAAGTTTTGAAGAAAATTTGGATCGTACAACGAGGCAGGCCTGCTTGGTTCTTCCGAGGAATGATTGTAAAGATTTACAAAGGATATGTTTACAGCATTTACTATCTAACTGGGACATTTTGGGACCGATTGGTGGGGATTGCTATGGACAAAGTATATACGGTGATACATTGGTAAGAGCAAATTACGTTTAACCATGTATCCAGCTAATTTTAAAAGCTCATTGTGTGAACAGTTAACTTGATTTAATATTTTACATGGTGTTTTCTTTTGCGGGGTGCAAATGTTCCACCAGAACAAGTTCCTTCCGATACTATTTTGCAGAGCTACCGCCGCTGCGTCCGGAACTTAGCACAGCCCAAGACGATTGAGATTGTTTTAAAGAAATGCAAGCAACCAAGAATGTATGTGTGGCGTAGCCAGACCTTACTCCACAGCACTGTGGAGATCTGGCAATGCGAGATTAACAAACAAGCAAGAGAGGATGTGGTTTACTTATTTACTGTATTGGCTCAAACATAACTACAGTAGAGAGTGTACATATGGGGGATCAAGCCACCTACTTGCTGATGTACTCTCCAGTGAGCGCACAGCCGCACGTTCTGCATTTAAAGCAACTGACATGCCACTGTCTCTCCAGAGCCAGCAGAGACTGACCCTGTTTGATTTCCTCGCCACAGCCTGCACAGTCTAGAGAGGAGAGGAGAGGAGAGGAGAGGAGAGGAGAGGAGAGGAGAGGAGAGGAGAGGAGAGGAGAGCAGCACTGAGAAAACACACAAAGATGATGAGAGCAGCTTCAACATTTTGAGTTATTTGCCACCTTTCCTCTCGGTCCTTGTCTCTCTGCTCTGTCAATCTCACTTCTCTCCTCCTTCCTCTTTCTTTCTCATCCCTCTTTCCTGTCATCATAGTCACACTGTCTTTGCCAGATGGAGCTACCACAACCAGGCTACAACCTGGAGCAGCAGGCCACCTTCTTTCTGTGTGTGTGTGTGTGTGTGTGTGTGTGTGTGTGTGTGTGTATGTGTGCGTGCACGCGCGTGTGTGCGTGCGTGTGGCTGCAGGGGATGTGGCTATGTTTTGCAGAATACAGCAGGTGGACAGTAGAACTCTTCTAGTGTTGTTTTCACCTGTAGGGGTATAAACAGTCTTAGCATGTAATTGTAGTTAAATATCAGTAGGCTACATTAAATCATGACCTTGCCTCGGGGTATGATGGGTACAGATGGATGTGTCTTCTATGTTTATGTGCTTTATGTATTTTAATTGTGGCAATGTTTAATGTTTGTTTTCTTGACTGTTTAAAAGCCCTTCTAGGGACGGGCACTGGAAATTGGCAATAGCTATATAAATGCTGTGATGCTGTACACTGGAGATTTGTTGCACAAATGTCTGTCTAAGCATCTGTCACTATTCAAATAAACATGAAATGAAAAAAAGAAAAAAATCTCATGAAGAAACTAAAATAAACCAACCAGAGCCTGATTATGCCTCTGACGCCCATTGCCCAAAAACACATCAATGAGCGACACCGTTACACAGTGCCCACGTTCCTACATTAATATAGGCACTGAAGTTTATTTTTAGTCAATCCTATATGCACTGTGCTGCTGCTGTAAATACAGCACTAAATGTGTATTATTCCACGGCTGGAAATACAGTAGTCCCCTACAAATGCATTATTTTACTACAGTTTAAAGATTTGTGTTTACAGTACGAACGAAAGGAACGAAAGAGCCACAAAAAGGGTAGAGAAGTTGGATATTATTGCGAGACAGACTAAAACATGGTTGGTTTTGGTCTTTAAATGGGATTTATTGACAATATATAGTAATGCCAGACTTTGATACTAAAAGCTAGAGGACTACTTATTTCAGCTTTTTTCCCCATTTTGTTGGAGAAGCAAAATTACACCTTAGCTATTTAACGAAGTCAGTACTGTAAGTGGGCCTGTGAGATGAGAAATAACACTTATTCCAAAGCACTGCTCAAATTTTGAATTGAATTGATGCTATGGTAACACAGAAGCTTTCAAAAATAACACAACTTCACTTTATGCATTATTTTTTTGATAACTGCACAGCTTGTAATGTATTATCCCTAATAACATTCACCTTACATTTTCCAAATTTACAGTATAAGTATGGTGCGGTTTGCATGTGAATATGTGCATATGTTTGTGTGTGTTTGTTTCTTACAGCTTGGTCCGTGGACCTTGACGGGCTTGTCGCTTTTCAGAGTGTGTGAGCACTGCTGACACACACACTTCTTCCCACAGAAGGTCACCCTGTCTCCAATTGGGAATGGACTCCTGAGAAAAAACACACACAAAAGATTTCAGTTAAGCTATGCAGATGTGGCATTCCAGAAATTTTACTTGGTTCCGTTCACCCAAATTGACAAAAAGCATTTTTCACCAGTCTATGATTTCACCTCTTAACCCCTAGTGGTACAGTATATATCTCTGCAGGATATATATATAGTATATAAACTTAGCACAAAAAGTAAGGAAATTTGTGTTTGGTAGATTATTTCTCTGTGGTAACAATGCTCTTTGGCAATAGACTCATACCGTTGGAAAGCCTGTTTAGTTCCCTTTCAAATGGTGCCCCATTTGTAAGAAACATGCATTTGTGGGATGAGCAGCAGCGCTGAGTATGTGGGTTGCGCCCATGAAATATTTGCCAAATCTTCTCTGCCAATGCCAAACAGCTTATTCTGCAATTGACTCGTTTGGTGTTTGGTGGCTTGGATGATTGAAGTTTGAAGAAACAAGACATATTGGCAATTTAACAATTTATTCATTTCACAAACAGGAGCGTCAGTAGCGTGTGGAAGAACCATACACAGCCACAACAGCCTGGCACCTCCTCCTCATGCTGGTCACCAGCCTGGTCACACACTGCTGTGGGATGGCATCCCATTCTGCAACCAGCATTTGTCGCATGTCAGCCAACGTGGTTGTGTTGGTCACTCTGGCACGAACAGCACGCCCAAGCTGATCCCACAAGTGTTCAATGGGGTTGAGGTCAGGACTGCTGGCAGGCCATTCCATCCTCTCCACTCCCACATTCTGGAGGTAGTCTCTGATAAACCCTGTGGGGGCGAGCGTTGTCATCTTGGAGGATAGAGTTCGGTCCCAGACTGTGGAGATATGGTATTCCCACTGGTTGGAGAATCTCATCTCTATATCTCTCTGCATTGAGATTGCCTCCAATGATGACAAGCCTCGTTTTTCCAGTGAGGGAGATGCCGCCCCACACTATCACACTGCCTCCACCAAAAGGTGTTACTTTATCGGTGCAGCAATCAGCATAGCGTTCTCCGCGTCTTCTCCACACTTTGACCCTATGATCCATTTGCCGTAGGCAGAATCTGAACTCATAACTGAACAGAACGTTCCTCCACTTGTTCAGGTTCCAGTGCACGTGTTGCTGACACCAGCGCAAACGGGCCTGACAGTGAAGGGCAGTCATGGCAGGACTCCTGGCAGCTCTATGAGACCAGAGATTGGCTGCGTGCAGTCTGTTCCGGATTGGCTGGGCAGAGAGCCGTTGGCCATGTCGTCCTGCAAACCTTGACTGCAAATCTGTAGAAGACAGCCTAAGTGCTGACAGGGTGAGGAAATGGTCTTCTTGGGGTGTCATCTTCTTGGGACGCCCACTTCGCGGTCTGACTTTGACATTCCCCGTTATATGGAACTTGGCCTTCAGTTTGGAGATGGTACTAGGGCTCACTCCAAATAATGCTGCAACTTGGTTTTGCGGAACACCAGCTTGAAGTTGCCCTATCATAAGGGCCCTATCCAGATCAGTCAAACACGGCATGCCGATTCTTGGAGCAGACACTTACTGACTGTGGCTGTACTTACAGTAGTGGGGCCCATGCTCAATCAGGTGCCAATCAGGCACCTGATTGGCAGCACCTGGGGGTACCAGAAGCTCAAAACAAGTGTCAATAGCAACAGCAAAATAACCTGTTTGGCATTGGCAGAGAAGATTTGGCAAATTTTTCATGGGCGCAACCCACATACTCAGCGCTGCTGCTCATCCCACAAATGCATGTTCCTTACAAATGGGGCACCATTTGAAAGGGAACTAAACAGGCTTTCCAACAGTATAAGATTTATTGCCAAAAAGCATTGTTACCACAGAGAAATAATCTACCAAACACAAATTTCCTTACTTTTTGTGCTAAGTTTTATGACAAATGCAACAGATATTTTTACCACTACCCCAACATATTGGATTGGATAAGTGAATGGCATTTCCCAATTATTTTATACTTACTGATTAGATGGATATAATGAATTTTTTATAATAGAGAAGTAATGCCAATAAAAACTGTTGATTGCGAGGTCTGAGGAGTATTTCTGTAGTTTGACACCAGTTGGAGATTTTATTTTGTTTTCCTGTACATTTAAAATAACAAGGCAGTCTTACTCATACAGCAATGGAAATTATACAAGTATCTACACTGTTTCTCAAATTCCCAACTGAGAAAATGTATAGTAAATTAATGGAGCTTGAGTATCCAAGACGGATTATATTTCATAGTTCTTCCCAAACAATGAAACAGTAGTGGAGTGTCAACCTTATCCCTCAGTTCTACCCGATTTACCATCATCACCTGATATTGTAATGTCTTATTTCTCACCTACACAACCACATTAAAATGTATTTTACCAGATTGAAATAGTAATACAAAAAGCCATAAAGTACAAACCAAGACATACAGTAAATGTCTTTTAGCCTGAGGGCTCAGCTGTAGCCACATAGTGTGAGTGCAGAGGTTAGCACCTGCAATGCAGCCACTGCTAAATCAACATTTTACCATAGTACAAATCTGTATCCAGATCACAGCAGAGATTTCCAAAACTCCTTGGGTATAAAACAAGAAAACTGCAACACACAGGCTGATAAATAATAAAGTGGTCGCTGCTCTTCTACAGTCGCCTCAGAAACATTCCTCCTGAACATTTCTAATGCGAAACCTGTATTTCAAAAGCCTAATAATTATTCTGTGATGATATAAATTGTTATATAGTATATTTAAAAAAAAAACATGTCAGTAAAAGAGTTTGATAGCAGGTTCCCATCCTATGTGTGTAACTTTAGTGACAAGGCTATGCCTACATTTGGACCGTATCTATAAATCTAGACTTGGTATCAGATAACAAACCTCTTTACTACGGTGCAGCAACTGTGTTAAAGTAAATATACTTTGCTATAGCTGGGCAACATGGAAAAAATAGATATAACAATGACTCTGACAGGTTGTTTTTTTCTATATCTATTTAAATCAAGTTACATGTCAAATTGTCTGGTTGATGTCCCTTGCATATGAAGTCAGAATCAATATACTGCCCAGCTATTTTTTATGCTATATGTATGTCTTCTGATTAAAGTTTTATACTCTGCACACATCAGAGAGGCTGTTGTGGAAGTTTGGTCAATGCTTGGACAAAAAGTAATTTGAGTGACACAATATTATTGCAATATGCTGACACAGACATTCTCAAAATGAATAAACTTCCTTCGCAATCTTAGTACAGTGTGTTCTTATTCAGTAGAGTGGGCACACACACACGCACACGCACACGCACACGCACACGCACACGCACACACACACACACACACACACACACACACACACACACACAGGGAGACTACAAAAACTGTCACTATAAGCAAACCAAAACCTAATGATACATATCTACATCTAACACATTGACTGACAGTTAGCATTTTATATATTTACTTTACTTACTGAAGCCAATACTACACAATTTCATGATGTATAATAAATAAAGTGAGAGCAGCCAACTACAATGGACATTAAGCATATATTCCATATGAAATATTAATATTTTAAATATTTCAAATTGTAACTTGTTTGCTCTTGGATATGATTTCTCTTCAACATTCTGCTCCACTCTGATACACTTACCAGTGTGGGTAACTAATTGGTACTCAAAAAACAATTATATTTACACTATTTAAAGGGGCACTCCACTGATTTTATTAAAAATATATTATATAGCCTGTAAAATGTATTATATGTCGTTCTAAAGTCTGAGAAAATAACCCTGGTGATGTAATGTGGAGTTTGAAAGATGTGGGAGTTTATCAGACAGACTGGGTCGAATGAAAGATGCCATCAAGTTCCATTATGGGAAGTGCAGAATCCAGGGTTTTTAGGTTGTTGTGATCCATACTAAGAACTAAAACTCAGGATCGCCACTTCAAATTGTGATCATTCTTTTTTAAATCTGTCTCTGACAAGCTTCCCAAACTTTATGGAAGTGTGATGCTAAATCACTGGAGTACCCCTTGAGATAGCAATACTGATTCCTTTTAAATGATGTGTCCAAAATCTGGTACTGCATTCACCATTTATTTTCAGTAAAGCACTTTAAGGACAAACCTGACAAAGGCACCCGCCAATAAACTTTGATTTGTTACTTTTAATAAGCTACAACAAGTTTTATTGACTGTAAATGTTTAAATTAAAACATTGCCTAAAGTGTTTCTTAGCACTGTCGAGATTCTGCAGTAGTTTTGGTGTACAATGGTCAGTGAACCCAAACAGACACGGGCCTTTACTGGCCCGCAGTATGCATACATCATCTCCTTTTAATTGTAAAGTTGTAAACAGACTTGCCAAGTCATTATAGCACAGTGGGTGGTGCTCTGCGAGAATCTCATTTGTTATTGTTGTTTCTGTAGTCACAAGTTACGAATGAAGCAGTGCCAAGCGGATCCCTGAATGATTAAAGAATAGAATAACTGTCAATGAAAACTAAGATCACAGGAGGAACACGTAGAGCTGTAAACAATAGTGTTAAAAATTAAGAAATATTTTAATTCCAATACTCTACTATTACTACTACCAATACCAACCATACTATTTTTAAATATATTGTATTCCAATACTTTCAATGAATTCACAGAGCAGAAAAAAGGATGTTTCTGAAAATTAGGTGAGAAATATACAGGAGTATGTTGCGACTACACACACAAACACTTAAGCTTGTTTTCATACCTGCAAACTCAGAAGGGCTGAGTTTGCAAAAGAAAATAAAGGGAAAACACAAAATTTTCCTGGTGCTAAAACGATACTTTTAAAACGGTGCCTGAACCGAAAGATTTCTATATATATATATATATATATATATATATATATATATATATATATATTTAAAAAAGGAGCACCTTGTTCAATTGTATTTGTCTGTTCTGTATGTTCAAAAATATAAAACAATAAAAAAGGAGCACAAAACGGCGACATTAAAGAACGGCTTGTGTATTGCTAAGGCCACAGGGTCAAAATTAAATGATTTATTAAAAATGTAATAACAATAACTTATAACAATAACTTATTTCACCAGTAAATTCCTGTTAAACTACAAAAACAACCACTGGATGGGAAAAAGGTATTTTACAATAACTTTGAATGCACCACGAGGCTGGAGAGGCGAGGCTGAGTCTGTGTTTTTCAGACAACGACAGCTACAGTCTGGTTTTAGAATCCTCTACAGTGAAATACAGACACATTTACACCGTTTAGCTGTCAGCATTTTAACCGTGTTTACTCCAGCTGCTAGGTAGCGGTAGGCTAACGTTACCTGCTGTCGAGTGTAGTGTAAACTAGCATCCCGTGCGGCGATGTTTCAGTTGCCTCTAACGTCCGTTTTCGGAGCATCAGAGAGAAGCGCAGGCATTTAAGTGGCACCTAAATAAAGCACCAAAATCTGCGTTGCTATTCGGTTGTTAAGGCACCGGTGCCGCATTAGCACCGGGTCTCGGAACCCCCCCAAATAAAAACTCTTCGGATCTACACGATTCACGTGGATGACATTTTCCCATTCAAAACGCCGATTTTCGCCGAAAAGCGACTAGTTTGCAGGTATGTGTTTTATGGTTCTGTGAAAGCTCCACGCTGAGCTTTCACCGTAGCCTACGTAAGTGGCCTGATGTTTATACTTGTGCACTGGTTTGTGCGTCGAGCCGGCATGTGTGTGTGTGGGGACTGGGTGATAGAGCAAGGGAGAAGTGAGAGAGTGACGGCCATTAGCTTTGGAACGAGTAGCGACTCTAGAGTCATAGTGAGAGAAACAAAGTGTCTTCCCTGTGCTTTCTTAACACGGTAGGAAATCTGTAGCAGGAAAAGTTAACCCTCTCCTTGATTACATGTTGTTTATTGAGAAGGAGAACCAGGAAATGAGTCAGGGGAAATGCAACGCTACCAAGCCACAGCCGAGTGACGTGCGTCGCTGTGACGTGTAGTTACATTTTTGGAGAGGTGCACGTCAGGCTACGGCGTAGGGTCCGGCGTAGACGCAGAGGGGTCTGCGGGGGGTACGCCGTCGATTCGACGCAGAACCATAAAACGGCCTTTACCTGCAAATGCTGCAGACGAAGCAGTGTGGGTGGTATGTCCTCCCCAGGGCAGATACCACCTCCCCAGTGATGTACTGCTCACAGCTGTCACACTGGGTCCCATAGAGCCGCTGGTAGTCCGCAGTACAGATGTACTCGCCAGAGTGATGGAAGAAACCAGAGTGCACCAGATCACAGCCACACACTGGACACACCGAGAGAGAGAAAAAAACGGAATCAGCTCACATCATTCCTTAGAAATTCAAGGAGAGAAAACTGTACTTTATGACTGAGTGGTGATAGAACTCTTTCCTCACTACTAAAGAAACTTGGAGTGGAGTTAGAGAGCTGTTCAGATAAGTAGAAAAGTTTGCATGCATCATGTCTTTCTTATTATAAGCCATTCCATGCCTTTAATTAAATCAATACATATCAGTATGTATGATATTAAAATTAAGAAACTTTAGCCTGCTTTGACACAAACACTGGTGTTAATCCTTTAGTCACCACTAATTATCTTAACCCGTCACTTTATCTTTATACTTTTACTTAATAACTGTTTATATATATATATATATATATATATATATATATATATATATATATATATATATATATATATATATATATATATATATATATATATATTCAATTATTTCTTAGATTCAGATTTTGCTTTTACTTCTGTGTTTTTATTTTTAGTTATTTAATGAGAAGATTTAATGAGAAGATTTGCATTGCCAACAACTACTTCTGTTATTGTTGTGCACATGATTAATAAAGAACCTTGAACCTAAAAAGAGTTTTCACCTTGGTTTGACTGTAGTTAACAACACACATAGCCAGTATTTAGTGTGTGTGGTGGTCGAGGGGGTGGGGTTGTTGAGAGTGCAATCTGTTGTTCTTTCTGACCTCTAAAGGGTTAATACTCTAATCTGGTTTTGGGGATAAGAACAGTAACCATCTAATCTGTTAATTTTTTACAGTATGTTATGGTCGTCAGTGCAAATGAGATTATGGTACAGTATGTGCCTGCGTGTAAACCTGATTTTGTGATAGATGCATGTCCAGGCAAAAAGACACATGTGAGTGCACACACTGTGTTTACTATATATAGTGACAGCATGATGTATAGCTTTTATTTAGCAAATGCAAAGTCCTTCAGCCAAATGATTGCTTTGGGTGCAGCTGTGCTGAGGGTGATGAGGCCTTTGCTGAGCTTTGGTTAGACAGTTTAAAACGGAGCTGAACAATGATTTGCTCCATCTTTCAAGGAGGCAGGGAGCTTACTCTTACCTCCCATCAGTTGTGTTTTACAGACTTTATAACAGCCATTCGGGGGCCACAATTAACCCATATTCTCTTATTTTATACAGATTATTTTGTAATCCATGTCCCCAAAATGAATTAAATCACTCATGCTGTCAGTGTCAGCACCATACTGTCAGTATGATATAACCTGTAGTGTACAGGCCCAGACAGTGGAGGTATACACTGCACCGTGATACAACGTGGATGTACTGTAAGTTAGACATTTGAAAGGCAGCCAACGGATCAACATATCTGACAGTGAATTGAATGCCTGGCCTCTAATTAAGCTAATGGCTCTAAACCCAGTGGAGTGAATGGATCTGATCTAATCCAAGCCAGTGTGTTAAGTGGCTCAGAGAGAAGAGGGAGAGAGGGAGTCCAAGAGAGAAACACGGTAGAGCAAGACAAGCAGTCTTGCTGCCTAATTTATGTGTCTATTGGAGCCAACTGGAAGACATGAAGACAGTAAAGCAACATTTAAGTGAACTGAAGTTTTCTTGCTATAAGCCTGGAGCCAAAGACATGAATCTTTTGATTTTCATTAAGGCTTTGGGAGGCTTTTTTGAAGACCAAAGACCATGCAGCCATGCCACGGCAGCATTTAATTCCCTTTAAAATGTATAATCTTGTAATATTTTGTAGATATTGACATGGTATTGCTGTTCACTGCACATTTTCTCGATGGGAATGTGTGTCTAATGTAAATGTCCAACACATATGTAATGAGGTTAAGTTCATCTTCATTATTGTTTTATAACCGAATGATTTTGTTAGCTGGAAGACGATTTTTCTTATAGGAAAGAAAAACTGGGACATTGTTCTCTAACACAAGAAACGCTGTACAGTATTTTGTTTTTCTCCATCTCCTCTGTCTTTGATATTGTATTCTTGTCATGGCAAAGCCACTGTCCAACAACTTTAAAATGCCAGCCTGACCTTTATCAGTCTGACGGAGAGTAAAGCTGTTTACAGTGAAAGAGTTACAGCTAACACACAATCACACTCTTCTGTATGCACTGTACACACATACTGCATATTAATACACAATCGTGTACGGCAAAAAATATTTGTTGTTGAGTAAAATAAATGATGTCCAGCAAGGCAGCCATTCTTTTTTCTAATTATCCACTGGGATTCAAAAGATGGAGTTATGTGGTTTTCAGCCAGCTGCGACAACATGATATATGCAAACACACACTCTTTTTGTCGGTTTCCCAGAGACACACACTTGAGGACGATAGCCGGGTCCTTTTCATCTTTTCTCACTCTGCTGATAGCATTCACACATTCATCACTGTCTAAATGAAAAGCTATTAAGATGTGGAGGCAACAGGAAATAGAGGGAGCAGTTGAGGCATGGCTGGTCTCTGGAGGGACCTCTGGTATATTTGGATTTTCGGATCACAGACCATTTTTAAAAACTGTCCACCACAGAACAAGATCCATGCATGCATTACAGTCTGTGCTTAATGGTATCCCATTTTAATATTCATCTCGGTTATATATGTTGTCATGATTTTACCAAGGAAGACCATCAGTAATACTTAAATTTAGGTTGGATCTGTTTAGCTACTCACTGCAGAGTTTTCATGCATATTGTACTGTTTTTTTATTACACTAGCATTATTAGCCATGCTAGCGACATGGTTCTAGGGACTGTATTGTCTATCGGTCCACCACTTTGGTTTAGACTGAAAAGTCACAACAACTGTTGGATAAATGAATTGCAATACAATTTCAAACAGACATTCTTGTTCCCCTCAGAATGAACTGTAATAACTGACTTTCACTTTTCATGTAGCACCATCAGGCCAAAGTGTCAATGAGTCCTTAAAGCTTTGGCTTATGTTATGACCAAATACTAATGATGACATTCCCATCTGCGTCAGCTATATTTTTGTGCTAATTAGCAAATGCTAGCATACTACATACTAACACGTTAAATAAAGATGGTAAACATGGTAAACATAACTCTAATAAACATCAGGACAAATTAGCATTGTCACTGTGATCATATTAGCATGCTAAGGTTAACATTTTGCCCAAAGCACAGCTGTGCAAGGCTTTGCTGTCAGTGCATCTTTATTAGATTGGCATTAACCTATTTCAGTTCAACTTGTTTGTTAACAGACCCAAATCATGCAGTAGATCAAGTAGGGCCTAGTATGTCGACAGGCCTATGATATCTGTATGATTAATATGAGGTCGCAACTCAGAACGAAATTCCTCTCAAAACCATTTAGGAATTATATAGTATCGCATTGCCAGACCTTCCTCCACAGCGCTGCGGAAGAGGGTCTGGCTAGTCCACACAGCACTCCGGGATGAGAGAAAAACGTGCTCTGGTTTATTGGCATTTCTTTAAACCAATCACAATCACCATGGGCGGCACTGCAAAATAGCCTCGGGAAGGAACTTGTTTGGGTTAGGTGATGGTGGAACTATGTTCAAAAGTTGTTTTAGTCGTGCAACAGAAAACTCAGATTGGACAGATAGTCTAGCGAGCTGTCTGAATTTACCCTGCAGAGATCTGAGGAGCAGTTAACTATAGTCCTCATAAATCGCCCGGAGTTTAAATTTCCAACACAAGGAAAGCGGAAGGTAACGGACATCCAGTCAAAAAGAAGGACATCCGGCGGAATTTCCAGCAGGACCGGAGCAATCCCGGAAGTGGAACGTCGTAGATATAGACCAGGAATTATATCAAAAGTGTGTCTGAGCCAAAGTAATTTCATTAAGCTAAAGATTACATTTTGCAGATTTACAATGTAATTATAATAGAAGCAGGAAATGCCACAGCAGAGAACTCCCAGAATCAAAATGAGTATGCTGCCTGCTACCATCCATTGCTCCCTCTCTGTATTTTAGTCTTTCAGGGACAGATGGGACAAATCTTCCCCCTGCCACTTGAACTTGCTGACTGCAGCTTATTGTTCAAAAAGGTCAAAGACTTGTCAGTCGCCTCTATGCCAGACCTGTCAAAAATCTTATGACCTCACCCTGACCCCACCTGTTGTCCCAAACCCTGACGCTTTTTTACATTCAGTCTCTTTTCTGAGTGCTGAATCAGCACGATTCCTTCAGCAGCTTATCAAAACCATGCAGTTCAGAGACAGAATAGTCATATACACCGTGATTTAGTCCTGTTGTATATAATAATAATTAATCAACTATGAGTACTGCCCTATTTTTGTACCTTACATCAAACTGTTGTTAGTAACTGTCATTAATGCTAAATTTACCGCATGGATTCAAGCAAACTAAACCTGGTGATCGTTTCTGCTGGACAGTTGATCCAGGGGCAGAAAGAGTAACAGCATTTTTATGACCGTCTACAGCCATCTAGAGAGTCATCCGGCCTCAACTCTGTCTCACTGTGCAGTACAGACCTACTTAGTCTGTGTAGGGACCGACCGGTATAACTTATTATAACTTATTCTCACCAGACAGACATAACGATCAAAAGAGATTTCAGGAGGGAAATAATTCAGGCCATATTATGAAATTAAAGGACAGAGAACTTGATCATTTGAAAGCCGTCATGGTGGCTCAGTAAGAGGTGAATGACACCATCACTGCTGCAGTTTGGGCTTGAGTCACAGGGTTAGGGCATAATCTGGAGGAACTCTAAAAAGTGTTTTTCATAACGTTGAACTGTCAGAAATTCTAAATAACAGCTTCCAGGTGTTGCAAGAAATAGAAAGTTTTCAGGGCTGAACATCCCAAAATGCTTGAGCACACCTTTTGCAAGTCCATATTGCAGGTAGGGACTGAAGGGCAACATTGTTCAAAGATTTGTGACGGCATTACGTGTTGTTTGTATGTGTGCCAACTGTTTACCATAAAGAGAACACTGAAATATGTACAAGTAACAGTAGTTTTGATATTTCTGGAAAAAGGCTGTTAAGAAGATCTACATTTATAATGATAGTGATATATTGTAGTAGTGTATTATGCAGGGTTTTCTTTCTTTGTTTAATTGCAGCAAAAAGTGAAAGATCCTTCAAACTTTCGACAAAAGACCTAGAAGAAGGGGAAAGTAAGAGGAGGCTTGTACACAAAGAAAATAAATTACAGGTCACACCTAAATTAAATAAATACAAATCAATAAATACAATCATGATCAGTGCATTTTTTTCTATCCCAGTATCTATGTCCCCTTCTTCACTCTCTCCCATTCCCCTTCATTCTGCTCACCAGGGGGTGGGGGGAGGGCAGGTTCAGCTGCAGTTTGTCGGAGGTACTGAAGTATTTAAATACTTTTCTTCTACATCTGTTAACAGTGATTTTTTTAGCCTATTAAATTGAAGTGCTTGAGGTCTGGACACATACGCACACAAACACACACACTTGGCAGAAAGACAACAGATAATGATTTTTTTGTTTACTGCCAGCGGCGCAAGCAAAGGGTCTGAAGAACAAAAGAAAGAAGCAAAGAAAGAACTGATTTAAAAAAGAAAGGATATAAATGAAGATGGATGCAAAAAAAAAACAAGAACTCCTGGAGGCTTGTCTCATATTTCTGATTTTGCTTTCAAATACACAAGAAAACATACAAGAGTGCGCAGAAACACACCAGCACAATCACCCACTGTGCAATGCTCACACAAGGACACACACAAAAGAGTGCTGCACAGCTGAGCTGATACAGCGGTTAATGCTTCACAGTTTGTCCTTGAAGCCTCTTGTGAAGAAAGAGCCATCCGTGACTGTCTGTACGGCTGAGAGTACACTAATACTAATAAAATACACTGCTGGTATGTTTCATTACTGAAACACAAACTGGTTTCAAGCTAAAGTGGGTCAGGCTTTGCTGTAAGCTTTACTAGGTGAGAAGAATAATACAGAGTATGTTTTATATTCTGTTGAGAAGGTGAAGACTCTGCAGTTGTACAATCCATCAAAATAAGTGTTTGTATTGTAAATCACCTTTGAGGAGAGACTCTTTCATGAAAGTCTCCAAAAATGGGATCAAAATGTTTCGATGCACAGTGAGAATCAGACTATTTGGAGTATTTTTTCCTACGAATAATTGAGTTTGTTCTTTACAAAAAGAATGATGTAAGGTCACAGATGATGTACATGGCTCAATTTTCTGAAGCAAAAAAGGGAGAGGAGAGGATTATTTTAGACACAAGGCTAAGACGAGACGTGGAGAAAAGAGAAGAAAGGCAAGATGGGAGTCAAGGGAGAGATTAGAGGAAGAGGAAAAAAAGAAGGCATCATATGTGAGGAGAAAGGGAAGCAGAGAGCAAAGTGAGGGGATGAGGATGTGGAGGAAGAGACAGGGGGACCCAGGGGAGGTATCAATGAGGCTATCGATCTGTCCATCCAGCGCACGTCTGCTGTCCTGTCAATGTATTCCCTCATCTATTCGCATCATCAACATGGGATGGATTTCCTTGCTGTAGCTCCTCTGCATTTGAATTAGTGTGATCAGGATGTACGGCTCAAAGAAGAGGAAAGGAGAAAAAAAAGAGGGAAAATCTAACCAGACTACAGTCTAACCGAGGGAGTGGTTGATATTAACAGTACAAATGTGCCACAATATGGATTGTTCTACACTGGTAGAGAGATTAGGGAATGGGTTTTTTTAGTCGTTAAGTATTAACATTTGCTGACAAATTGAGGAGTTACGACTGAATATTTGCATACCCAGCAGGACATGGACATAATATTTCAAAAACTGGCATCATTTGCTTTAGAATTAGGGCAAATTTATGAATGTGTTGCATATTTTATAAGAGATTTTATGAGAGCAGAAAGATGCAGGGTTGCATTTTTCTTTGTCTTAAAAGTGATCAGTCTTGAAGACTTCATTGGTATGCATTGGGCTGGGTATCGTTCAAAAATATTCGATACCGGTACCGGTACCAATACCATGACTTCAATACCGGTTCCTAAACGATACTTTTTTTTATACCAATTTTATTCAACAAAAAGAAATTACAACATTACACATTACGACACAAATCTTTTTATTTACTTTTCAGCTCCTACTACGTGAGCCCAGTCTCTGTGCGTAACGTAGAGTTTTTCCTGCATCCTAGACGTGTAACGTTAGACAGCCAATCACAAACATTATTCGATCTTGGTAGAAGCATGCTGCATGCTTATTGGCTCACTGCCGCTATTGAGATTCACTCTAAGGTATTGAAATTGGGTATTGAATGACGAGGCATTTTTCGATACTCGATACTTAAGAGGCAATTCGGTCACTGCCTAAAAAGTATTGAATTCGGTACCCAGCCCTAGTGACAAATCGTTGATCGACTGATCTAGTGTGAATGAAGCCTAACTGTATGCTGCCCAAATCTAAAACAAAAACAGAATATAGATTACATACCACCTAAATTGTTTGAATTGCTGTCTCATCAATCTCACTCTGCTCATCTATTTCCATTTCTCATTTATTCCAAATCTCCTCTCTCAAAAAACAATCTCTCATCAAATCCTAATAGCCACACTAACAGGAGATTACACTGTTTACCAAAGATGCATTGTAACTCTCTGACATTCAAAGCTACAAACAAAGAATGTGAGACAAGAGAGCGACAGAGAGGGGAGGAGAGAAGAGGAAAAAATAAGAACTAAATAAGACGCCTGTGTACTAAAAGCTTACGATTTGATTCTTGTCCACTTCATCAGCAGATGTCAACTCAGCCCACAGTCCATTAGCTCACAGTCATTAAGCTTACTCTGCAAGATCAATTATTGTCAATAATAATAAATACTTTAATATCAAATAGAGACCACTTCTGTCAATAAGTCTAGCTTGTGTCCTGTCAGAAGGAATGAGTGCTTTGATTGAGCAAACAATCAGTCAATTAGACAATAAATTATTCAATCAAACAAACAAACAATCAAAGCAGTTTTTTCGGCTCAGGTTATTTTTAAGATCTGAAATGTTGCATGACATAAAATAAATAGAAAACACTCCTCTTTGTTGCTTTGTGGCTGAGTGCATTCAGGCGATGTAACTGGCAGAGAGAAAACAGTGTTGTCTTGCAGCATGCTTTGGGACTGTGTGGGTCCTGGCCTGTGAAAGGAGGTTAGCTGGTTGGAGTCTGACTACGGGCTGAAAACCTGCTGACTGCACTGCTATGCTAGCTGCTGACTCCAGACCTCTATTTGTGCGTTGTGTCCCAACTGCTCACTAGCGGAGCTCAAACATGCACAGACACACAAATACTCATACATGTACACACACTAGACCTGGCAAACTCGATTCCTTTTAAGGATTCGGGTTACTCTGAGTCACTCACTAAACTGATCCGGGTTGTGCGAGACACTTGAGTCACTTGAGTCAGTATTGCTAAATCGCCAAGGAAACTCAGTCCTAGCCCATTGTCTCTAACCACTAACGTAGTAGGAAGTTCTGTGGATTCCACTTGGTGCAGACTCACTATTTTAGATCTGATAAATAGGCTTTCAATGTAGACATAGAAACAGGAACGGAGAAATGCCCATAGTGAATATTTTTTCGACCTTATTTTGATATGCTACAGCTATACACCAAACCTATAACCTATAAGCATGTTATTTCAGAAGTGAAAGAATGGCTTTTGTTGTGGATTTGCTTTTCACCCGGACTCGAGGAGAGACTTCACTCGCTCTACAGATCCACTCATGACAACGTAGCGGGCTGATTCGCCCGACTGACTGACTCACTCGAGGACTCATGGGTCATCATGACTCATGAGTCCTCGAGTGAGTCCCATGGTCTGCGAGCTTGCAATATTTCCGGCTCTGAGTCTGCGGGTCGGGAAGTTCCTATAACCTGTCTCGGACTGTCTCTGCTCACTCAGTCGCTTGAGTTGACTTGTGGAGTTGTGGTTGCCTATGAAATTGTAAGCTTTTGGCAGCTAAGATGGCTAGGACTAATAGTAGCTAATGTTGCAAGAGGTTTGTGTGTGGTGCTGTTATCATTTTAGATTGAATTGTAGTAGGACTCAACTGATCCAAGTTAATGATACTAGAGACTCGCGAATCATGAGTCAATTTAAAGACACGGGTGAAAGATCCGAGTGAGTCACGACTCAAACAGGTTTAACACACACACACGCACGCACGCACGCACGCACGCACGCACGCACGCACGCACGCACGCACGCACACACACACACACACACACACACACAAATATATGGACAAATGCAATTTTGACTTGTGTTTTCCCAGTTTTCAAACCTTCTATTCTATTTCCACTATTCTTTCCCATGTGGAACATTAACAGTTGCATGGTTTTATTTACACTTTTTGAAGGTGGGGCTCAAAGAAAGAGAAAATAGCTATAATGTTTACATTTCTGTTTGTGTATGGATTAAACAAACAAGATTCAACATGTTAACTGTTGATTTAGAGCTGCTGGTAGGCAGAATTTGTCAACTTTGGACTGAGCCAGGCTAGATGTTTCTCCCTGCTTCCAGTCTTTATGCAGAGCTGAGCTAATCTGCTACTCGCTCTAGCTTTATATTTAGCTTATAGACATGAGAGTGGTATCACTATATTTTTCTCATCTAACTCTCAGCACGAAAGCAAACATACATACAGATTTGAGTATATATATATACTAAGGGCCCTGACACACCAACCAGACGGGCCGACCGTCGGCAGAAAAGCCAGTCGGACTGATCAGTCGGGTCCCGAGGTCCAAAAAATGCCTCAAAACACACTGAGGCGACGCCGACTTGAGCATACGCTCTGCGCGTGCGCGAAACGTAATACGTCTCCATACCAGCAGGCGGCGCTGCTCTGTATTGTTTCCATTAACAGTCTGATTATTTCCCAGAAAATGAAAACTGGCAGCTGATTGGACGAACGCGTCACATGGGTCTTTTTTCTCCAGAAATTCACAGCCAGACTGTCATGGCGGCTTGTTCAGAATACAATCTCATATTGTACTAAAATAGTTCACCGAAACGTGTTTCTGAAAACATTTTAAGCGAGAAATAGGCCATGCCGTTTCTGAATCTGTCTTCATTTCAGATTGACAAAGGTCAGTTTAAAAGATTTTCGTCAGATTTTGAGAGGCTCATCTGCTCCCCATTTCCGGGTGAGTCCCGACTGCCCTGTCTCCGACTGAACATGTTGGGTCGGCCAAAATGAAGGCCGACGGCTCCTCGGACGGCCGACGGCACGGGACACACCGAACAGACTCGGGTCACCGACCTCGCCAGACGGTCCGACGCCTGATTTTCGGGCTGGTGTGTCTTCTCTGTAAGACGCATAAAGTATCAAGTTTAACTACCATAATGGGCCTACACACCATATACTGCACCTCACTTATCCAAGCCTCTGTTTTTGGTATTTAGACATTAAATGTGCACTGATTGTTCCCCAGTGGACCATAATTATGTTGCAGTGGCTGTTGGGTTATTTAGACATAATTACAATGCCTTTAATGATCAAAGATCTCCCCAACTTCCGCTCACTGGGGAGATATTGCATGTCACTTAAGTTTTGTCAAATTACTGAATGTTTGTGATTGACTTTGATCCTAGTTTATATTTCAGTGAAGCTATCATTGATTCAATTGTGTCAGCTCCTTCTTGTCTGAGTACTGCTAATTATTTAATATTTAATTATGCAAATTGATGCGGTTGGAATCCACACATGGAAACACAGGCATTAGTCCAAGACAGAAAACTAAATGAATATGAAACATTGTGTGTGTAGGTGTGAGAGTGGAGAATGGAAGTGAGTATGTGTGCATGTGTTAATGTGCATTGGATATACTGTATGGAAGCATGTTTGTGTGTGTAGGTGTGTGGCGGCTTTTTACCTTGGCAGGTGAAGCATTGAACGTGGAAGTGTGTGTTTTTGACGCGCACCACCTCCCCACGACACACCTCCCCACAACGCTCACACAGGATGGGCGAATTTCCATGGCTGGAGAGAGGAGCGCTGCTGTTGTTGTTTCCTCCATAAAGACCTGACTGGTACTGAACTGAGAGAAGATCAAAAACATGTCACTTACTGTCACTGTGAAGCCCTTCTTTTTGTCTTCCTTTCAACTGAATTCAAACATCTTATCAAAGTGATAAAAGATGTGGAATGACAAAAAAAAGATAAAGGATCTGATGCTTTTCTCATGCAAGTGTCTTGTTACCAGAACATGTGACAGTTAAACACCAGCTTTAATGTATAATGAATCAGAAAACAGCTGCTGAGGTTTGTCTTATATATAAAGTAGAAGGTAGCAACAAATCAGATCCATACATTGACCATTCTCAAACATTAGTACAACTGTTTGATTTGTTATCCCCCTAAAA